>NC_044327.1:111695866-111863388 GCF_007399415.2 Gopherus evgoodei | reverse complement strand
CACCTCCACGAGAAGCATAAAGCTTGCTGCACCCTGGCTAAAACACCCGGGCATCAGTGTGGACAAGGTGTCGCATTACTGCACTGTGATTGGCCTCCAGAAACATCCCATAATCCCCTTCTCATTGTTTTGAAATCGGCTGCAGGCATGCGGATATCCCCTTTCAAAGTGCCGTTTCTGACATCCGGCATGCTTATGTGCTCCGGGACAAAGGAAACCATTAGTGTGGAATGCTGCTGTCCTGCGTGCGTGTGGGGGGGGAGGGTCTGCTGCTTTCTGAACTTACAAGACAGCATGCTGGCATGCTCTCAGCCCCCCAGAACACACTGTCTCTCCCCTCACATACACACTCCCTGTCACACTCCACTCCTCCCCCCCCATTTGAAAAGCACATTGCAGCCACTTGCACACTGGGATAGCTACCACAATGCACTGCTCTTTGTGGCATTGCAAGAGCTGCTAATGTGGCCACACCAGTGCGCTTGCAGCTGACAGCGTAAACATACTGCAGCGTATTCCCTGCTGCCATCTCCGAGGGCTGGTTTAACTCCCAGCACTCTACATCTGCAAGTGTAGCCATGCCCTTAGTTTCAGCTTCACCTTGTATGCAGCCTGGTGCCCTGGGTGGTGGCTTCCACTCCCTCCAGCTATCATATTCCATGAAGGAGCCATCAGCTTTAAGAAGATCTGTGATTACTTATAGCTCAGAGACATGCTTGTTGGCAGCCATTAACACTTTCCAGTATAACATTAGGTATACAAGGGGTGAAATCCTGGCCTCACTGAAATCAATGTGCTGGCTGTACAGCCCAGAATCCATACTATTGACTTCAGTGGGGTGAGATTTCTCCCTTTTTTTATGAAGATCCTGTTTCTATGTGTTCTGATTCCTCCATAAGCAATATTTGATGGACAGAGGAGTTTTTTATGTAACATTACTCTCTCTATATTCTTGAAAAGTAAGCTGTCACCCTAAAGGACAGCTCAGTAAAAGTAGGAGACTAAAGATAGTATTTCCACTTTGGAAAATTTTGCCCTAAGATTATTTTTAAGGTACAGCATCCTCCAATGTTCTTTTGTGGTACAGAATTATACATAATGCAAAATAGTACACATTTACATTATAGTGTATGACCCTTCACATGCTTATTGTTACAATACTGGACATGGGACACAGGACATTAGGTGTCAAATAACAGGTGTGTCATAGAGTCAGGTGGTCACTCTACCACACTTCCTGAGTTTCCATTTTGTAGAAGTGAAACTATCAGCCTTGAAGATCAGAATTATACTCCATAAGGGTTCCATATCATTGGAGAATGGCTGTAGATCCCAAGAAGCATTGGTGTTAAACTCCAAATGAGTTAAACATGCAGCAGTCAGTCATTTAAAGATGCTGATTCAAAAATGAATATATTTTTATGTGCTAAGCTATGTTGCCTTTTTCTCTGTAGCAGGCCTACAGGCTGCTGAAAGATTCACTGAAGTCCATAATAGACACCTATGGTGATTTTAGTGAGAAGGTAGCTGAAACTTACCATATCATGGGCAGTATCTGCCTGGCAGAGGGAAAGATGAGAGAGGCTTACCAGCTGTTCAATAAGGTAATTACAATTACATTGCTAGTGATTTTCTTGGATTTACTGCCTCACAGCGTTTGAAAATGTAAATGCACACTAATTTTCCAAACTATAAATCCTGCTAGAGATATCAGGCTTTATTTCTCTATAGATTGTCAAGGAGTCTGATGTGCAGATCGTATTCATGTTAGTAATGAGATTTGCCCACCTAAACCTGCCATCTGTGCCAAGTCTGCACAGGGATTTGGGCTCAGCAGGCAACTGAAGATACAGCTGGCCAGCAACTATGTACCATACTTACTCCCCTGCAGAACCCCTGGATACTGGATTGGCTATCAGTTGGGATTTAATAGTGCTGATGAACCACCATGACAACTGCTACCACATAGCTGGGGAGGGGAAGCAGGCTACAAAACCTATGCTGTTGTGGGGAGGAGGGGGAACAGCCTCTCAGCAGTGACAACCCATAGCTATCTCCTGTCTTAAAAGTCCTCCTCCCACCCCCAGTGGAATGAATAGAAAGAAGCTCCATGAATTAAAATGTACAGTAAAAAAAGAACTGGAGTATTTGTGGCACCTTAGAGACTAACAAATTTATTTGAGCGTAAGCTTTCGTGGGCTACAGCCCACTTCATCGAATGCATAGAATGGAACATATAGTGAGGAGATATATATACATAAAGAGAACATGAAAAGGTGGGAGTTGCCCTACCCCATTCTAAGAGGCTAATTAATTAAGATGAGCTATTATCAGCAGGACAAAAAAAAAACAAAAACAAACCTTTTGTAGTGATAGTCAACATACAGTGATGTCCCTCCCCTCTCAACCATGGTGAATCTAGACCCTAGCTAGCCACTCTGTCTCAGTTTCCCCATCTGTAAAACTCTGGTTAATATCTCTATCACAATGGTGTCATGCAGATTAATTAGTTAAGCAGAGTGCTTTGATGGAAAGTGTCATGTCATGCTGATATTATTATTTTTATTATATCTGTATATTTAATTCTATAAGACCCAGCCATTAATGCTTCTTAGATTCTAATTCCAATTTTTAAAAATACTCCTCTGACATCACTGAAGGCAGAACCACTGGAGTTCCTTTGCTAATATGTAGATAACTAGGCATAATCAGTACTTATGCAACTTGATTGATTTTGAAGTTAGGTTATACAACAGATCACTTCTCTTTCATTTTATGCTAAACAGTGTTTGCAGATTCAAATAGCTGTTTATGGGCCTCACAACAGGAAACTGAAAGAGACGCAAGAGCTCCTGACCGCATTAGAGAGGTGATCTCATCAGCATTGTTATTTAAATGTAATATTGCATATTGTCAAGATGCTGTCCCTGCCTCAGGGCATGTAGCAGCTTGCTAGTAACAAATGTCTATATACAGTACTGAGTCTTGTTTAATATAATGAACAAAATTAGGCAAAATAGCCCCCCCACCATAAATGAGATCAGCCTGCAAGCACATCCTGCCCAGGGTTGCCAATGGATTGTACAGTAGTCCAGCTACCCTAGAACATTCAGTGCTCCCTCTCCTACACACTGTATGTTATAGGGTGACTCATGTTGACACCTCACCGCTTCTGTGCTGTGGGAATTTCGCCCGCGCTCCTATAGAGTCACTGTACATGGCCACAGCAGCATAGAAGGTTTGGAGTGGATGCCAGAATCAGCACCTGGATATCATAAATTCATAGATTCTAGGACTGGAAGGGACCTCGAGAATTCATTGAGTCCAGTCCCCTGCCCTCATGGCAGGTCCAAATACTGTCTAGACCATCCCGGATAGACGTTTATCTAACATACTCTTAAATATCTCCAGAGATGGAGATTCCACAACCTCCCTAGGCAATCTATTCCAGTGTTTAACCACTGACAGGAACTTTTTCCTAATGTCCAACCTAAGCCTCCCTTGCTGCAGTTTAAGCCCATTGCTTCTTGTTCTGTCCTTAGAGGCTAAGGTGAACAAGTTTTCTCCCTCCTCCTTATGACACCCTTTTAGATACCTGAAAACTGCTATCATGTCCCCTCTCAGTCTTCTCTTTTCCAAACTAAACAAACCCAATTCTTTCAGCCTTTCTTCATAGGTCATGTTCTCAAGACCTTTAATGATTCTTGTTGCTCTTCTCTGGACCCTCTCCAATTTCTCCACATCTTTCTTGAAATGCGGTGCCCAGGACTGGACATAATGCTCCAGTTGAGGCCTAACCAGCATAGAGTAGAGCGGAAGAATGACTTCTTGTGTCTTGCTCACAACACACCTCT
Source organism: Gopherus evgoodei (assembly GCF_007399415.2). NCBI lineage: Eukaryota > Metazoa > Chordata > Testudines > Testudinidae > Gopherus > Gopherus evgoodei. The sequence continues at coordinate 111,859,534 of NC_044327.1, read as the reverse complement.
TAATGCATCCCAGAATCATGTTTGCTTTTTTTGCAACAGTATCACACTGTTGACTCATATTTAGCTTGTGGTCTGCTATAACCCCTAGCTCCCTTTCTGCCGTACTCCTTCCTAGACAGTCTTTTCCCATTCTGTATGTGTGAAACTGATTGTTCCTTCCTAAGTGGAGCACTTTGCCTTTGTCTTTGTTAAACTTCATCCTGTTTACCTCAGACCAATTTCTCCAATTTGTCCAGATCATATTGAATTATGACCCTATCCTCCAAAGCAGTTGCAATCCCTCCCAGTTTGGTATCATCTGCAAACTTAATAAGCGTACTTTCTATGCCAATATTTAAATTGTTGATGAAGATATTGAACAGAGCCAGTCCCAAAACAGATCCCTGCGGAACCCCACTTGTTATACCTTTCCAGCAGAATTGGGAACCGTTAATAACTACTCTGAGTAAGGTTATCCAGCCAGTTATGCACCCACCTTATAGTAGCCCTATCTAAGTTGTATTTGCCTAGTTTATTGATAAGAATATCATGCGAGACCATATCAAATGCCTTACTAAAGTCTAGGTATACCACATCCACCGCTTCTCCCTTATCCACAAGACTCATTATCCTATCAAAGAAAGCTATCAGATTTGTTTGACGTGATTTATTCTTTACAAATCCATGCTGGCTATGCCCTATCACCTTACCACCTTCCAAGTGTTTGCAGATGATTTCCTTAATTATTTGCTCCATTATCTTCCGTGGCACAGAAGTTAAACTAACTGGGCTGTGGTTTCCTCGGTTGTTTTTATTTCCCTTTTTATAGATGGGCACTATATTTGCCCTTTTCCAGTCTTCTGGAATCTCTCCTATCTCCTATGATTTTCCAAGGATAATAGCTAGATGCTCAGATACCTCCTCTATTAGCTCCTTGAGTATTTTAGGAGGCATTTCATCAGGCCCTGGTGATTTGCAGGCATCTAACTTTTCTAAATGATTTTTAACTTGTTCTTTTTTTTATTTTATCTTCTAAAACTACCCCCTTCCCATTAGCATTCGCTATGTTAGGCATTCCTTCAGACTTCTCGGTGAAGACCGAAACAAAGAAGTCATTAAGCATCTCTACCATTTCCAAGTTTCCTGTTACTGTTTCTCCCTCCTCACTGAGCAGTGGGCCTACCCTGTCCTTGGTCTTCCTCTTGCTTCTAATGTATTGATAAAAAGACTTCTTGTTTCCCTTTATTCCTATAGCTAGTTTGAGCTCATTTTGTGCCTTTGCCATTCTAATCTTGCCCCTGCATTCCTGTGTTGTTTGCCTATATTCATCCTTTGTAATCTGTCCTAGTTTCCATTTTGTATATGACTCATTTTTATTTTTTAGATCATGCAAGATATCACGGTTAAGCCAAGGTGGTCTTTTGCCACATTTTCTATCTTTCCTACCCAGCGGAATAGTTTGCTTTTGGGCCCTTAATAGGGTTCCTTTGAAAAACTGCCAACTCTCCTCAGTTGTTTTTCCCCTCAGTTTTGATTCCCATGGGACCTTACCTATCAGCTCTCTGAGTTTACCAAAATCCACCTTCCTGAAATCCATTGTCTCTATTTTGCTGTCGTCCCTTCTACCCTTCCTTAGAATTGTGATTTCGTGATCACTTTCACCCAAGCTGCCTTCTACTTTCAAATTCTCAACGAGTTCCTCCCTAGTTGTTAAAATCAAGTCTAGAACAGCTTCCCCCCAGTAGCTTTTTCAACCTTCTGAAATGAAAAGTTGTCTGCAGTGCAGTCCAAGAACTTATCGGATGGTCTGTACCCCGCTGTGTTATTTTGCCTACATATATGTGGATAGTAGAAGTCTCCCATCACCACCAAATCTTGGGCTTTGGATGATTTTGTTAGTTGTTTGAAAAATGCCTCATCCACCTCTTCCACCTGGTTTAGGTGGCCTGTAGTAGGATGACATCATCCTTGTCTTTTACCCCCTTTTAGCCTAACCCAGAGACTCTCAACACTTTCATCTCCTATGTCCATCTACACCTCAGTCCAAGTATGTACATTTTTTATAAGACAACACCTCTTCCCTTTTTCACCGTCTATCCTTCCTGAGCAAGCTGTACCCATCCACACCAACATTCCAATCATGTATTATCCCACTAAGTTTCAGTGATGCCAGCAATGTCATAGTTGTATTTATTTATTAGCACTTCCAGTTCTTCCTGCTTATTATCCATTTGTATGCTTCTTGCATTTGTATATAGGCATCTAAGATACTGATTTGATCTTGCCTCCCAGTTTTGCCCTGACCCTCCTTTCTCTCTGCCATTATGGCCCACGGTCCCCCCTATTTCCGATCTATCTCCCAGGTCTCCATGTGGACCATGTTCCCCAGTTACCGGTGGGCTTTGGTCACCTGTCCCAGGTCTCCATGTTCCCCACTTACCTGTGGTCTTTGCTCAAATCCAGTGCAATTAACAATGGCACATGGAGTCTTTTGCCATTTAATTACTGGTTCTAATACAAATCAGGTTAGCAGTGCCTGAAAGTTGTTACTGTCTGATATTTGCTTAGCCAAAACAGGTTTCTAAAATTTCATTGGTCATTTATTTTTATTGAATTCTATGCTAATTCTCTATAAAATCCCCATCCTGATTGACTGCTGCTGCTGCTGCTCCTTTAGAAATTAATCCAAGGATTAGGGATTAGGTCTGCAACTGTGAAAATGAAGCTTTCAACTGTAGCAGTTTCAGTTAGAATTATGATGTTCTGTATTAGCATTTTTTGCCTCATTCATTTATTTAACCCCTGCACTGTAAAACGTACTTGCTAAGCCTTGTGCTGCAAGAATTACTTGTGTAAAGTACTTTACAAGACATAGTTTAGACAGGTCCCTGCCACAAATAGTTTACAATTTAAACTAGTTGGATACACTTTAAACAATGACCTGCAAGAGTGGGAGTAGATAACATTGTAGAGGATCAACAAGAAGGGGGTGGGGAAAAGTAGTTCTTAAGGAGAGATCTAAACAGAGCTAGTGTGCTTAGCACACAGGAAACAGAAGCATAGGCAGTGTGTGACACAAGGCACAAAGTCATGAGTGGAAGGGACCAAATAGCCATTAAGAAGAGAGTAATGAGCAGGCAGATAGTCTAGCAGGAAAACAATAAACTGAAGGCTATGTGGTATTAACTATTTGTTGGCCCTTGGCCAAATGGTTAACCAGTATTCAATAGCCCAGAAATTGATGAGATGTGTCATATTTCTTTCATGCAATCCTGTTTATTTGCAAAGGATGTACACAAAGTCCTGTTTCTCTGAACACCATAGAAATAAACACCAGCAATTTCCCTGTTCAGAAATCCAAATGTGCCTTCTCAACCACCATTTTGTCTAGTTCCCTCTTGGCTTCCTCTCAGGACCAACCTCACACTGCTTCTCTCACAGCCTCCTGGCTTTCTCTTCCTGACAAACACAATGCTCCACCAATCAATGTCTCAGCCCCTGCATTTTCAATCAGTCTCCGGGAAACCCCTTTTATTCTCCCTGAGTTAATTTTTGCTCAGACCTCCCTTGTCTTGGATGGTGGCGTCTATTGTTTTAGTGGTCTTTCTCCATAAAAGTGGTTAATTGCTTCTTCCATTTAGCCTAAATAAAAGGAGGCTGGCATGCCCATCAGCTCTGAGGTCTGTAACTGTCTACAGATCAAAAGCTCACTTGATGGCAGCCATTAACCACACCAGCATAACATTATTATCAGCCAAGTGCCAACAGTGCACTTATCCTTCTGAGGCACAGGAGATAATACAGCTCACCCCCAGAATTTACATCCTAAACAGCACGTGAGACAGACTGTAAATGAGAGAGTTAGAGCAATTCCCTGTCACCTTTGGAAAACCTGACAGAAACATTGATTTTCTCAGTTTCTCCAGTACATTACATGGCACCAAAATGTTGTGGTTATCTTGTCAAATGATCATCATGTCTTCCTAAATCAGAGGGTGAATCTCTAAAGGCAAGATCATAGAACGATTGGGTACAATTTGGATAAGGCATTTAGTTACTACTGTGTTGGGGTGATACAAGAATCTACACAAATGGATAAGCATACAATTTGTATAACTAATCTGGGCAGTTAAGTGTCTCATTTTATAACAAGGCAGGTCTGAAGACATTCTCCTGTTTGTCCAGTAAGTAGAATTTTCAGGGATATGTAGTCTACAAATAAAGGAATAGGAAAATGCCAAGAAAAATAAAATGAACTAAATGTGCTTCCTCTACCTTAGGTCTCCAACTATCCATGAAGGGAACAGACTTGTGAAGTAGAAAAGACAGATGGTGCTAAATCATACTGTTGGCAAAAATCTTGGATCCTTAGTTTCTGGTTTCATGTGCTGTCACAATTGCTAAGTTGGAGGATTAATTGGAGAACTCAGGTACATTGTAATCAGGTACTTGTTATAATCAACTCAACAGAAAGTTCTGTAAATGTTTACTTTAGTTTAGGAAAAAGCATCAACCTTCCAGGTATACTTCCCCCTCTTATTCTCCTTTCATTTTATTTCTATATATTTAAGGTCTTGGTCTAATGGTAGCATATCAGATGTTTTACTGCGTATTAAAAAAATGGGCATAAGTTACAAAAGTCTTGCATGAATGACTCACTTTGGAAAAGATCTTTGGATCTCTAGCTGCAACTCTGATCTTCCTATTTTGATGTAAAAGCAGCAAAGAATCTGTGGCACCTTATAGACTACCAGACGTTTTGGAGCATGAGCTTTCGTGGGTGAATACCCACTTTGTCGGATGCATCCAATGAAGTGGGTATTCACCCACGAAAGCTCATGCTCCAAAATGTCTGTTAGTCTATAAGATGCCACAGGATTCTTAGCTGCGTTTACAGATCCAGACTAACACGGCTACCCCTCTGATACTATTTTGATGTGACATCAAGCTGGTAGCATGTCTGTTGCATTATTTGCGGTGGCTGTGTCTGGTCAGATTGCAAAAGATCAGACTATTTACCACATAAACAGGGCTGATCATGTCTGGAACTGGTGCGTACATTTATGACAGATCATGTCTGAAGAGAACAAATGCTACTTCTGACTGAAGTGCAGCCCATTTACTGCTGGAAACATGTTTTAATCCTGAAACTTGAATTCGCAGCTTGTAAAATTGAACAGGGAAGTCCTGGGGTTCACTTGTCAATATTAATTCATTAATTCAGAAGGCAAGTACCAGCTTCCCGCTAATGAGTGGATGTTATGCCTTTGTGCAAGAAACCATCTCTTGCACTGGTGATCTTACCAATTAGTGGCCTGGCTCTGATCCTCCCGTTCTGAAAAAGGTTGAAAAGATGGAGAAGTAATTTCAGTAAGTGGATGCAAGTCACTGAAAGTTTGTCTCCTTATCAATATCTTGTGTATCTTGAACCACTATCTATCATTCTTCCTGATTCAGTGTGACATTGAAATAGCAGTTAGGAATAAGCAAAATCTGTCAATATTATATCATAGCATTTTACTTCTAGGAAACGATTCATTCACTTTACAATTATTTTATTTAAAAAAAACAAAAGCATTTCTAAATGCAGCAAAATATGAATCCTGTGGCACCTTATAGACTAACAGATGTTTTGGAGCATGAGCTTTCGTGGGTGAATACCCACTTGGTCAGTATTCACCCACGAAAGCTCATGCTCCAAAACGTCTGTTAGTCTATAAGGTGCCACAGGACTCTTTGCTGCTTTTACAGATCCAGACTGACAGGGCTACCCCTCTGATACTTGACAAAATATGAATGTGGTACATATGTATAGGTTTGTTATCGTTAAAGGCAACTGGCCTCCCAATTGTGACAATCTACAATGTTTTATTTTATAAAAATCAATAAAATTCCTTGGGATTTTTTTCTTCTCCAAAACAAATACTCCAATGCTCTTTTTCCTTAAAACTGAAATAAATAAGTGTTTTTGATCTGGAAGGCAGTGGTGAATGGATGGGGTTGGGGGAGAACACGTAAAAACACATTTCAATAGCAAGGGTTGTATTAGTAATTTTTTTTTTAATTTGAAAAGTTAAAATGGAAATGACACTGCCCAAGTACTTAAAAGTGATTTATGTTGGGTTCTATGCTAACTTACCAGTACAGCACAAGCACACTGCTGTGGAAAATGGGCCATCCCTGATGAAATTCTAGGGAATTCAGTAATTACAGAAGGCTTGAGTCTAGCTGAGGATGAGCAATTTCACAATTGTTGTGAAGTCAGTTTCAATTTTCACTCTCCACTTGTAGTCTCACAAGAAGTTTTATTTTTTTAAATCATTTGAACCACCCACTGTCTAACACAAGCCAGCATTCAGACATTCACCACGTGTAATTGCTTCATCCATGCTCAGAGCAAACCATAATCCACCAGTTTTTGGTTAACATACTGCTACTGTCATAGATTTACCGCATTGCTTGTGTTTGCAATTATTCTGACAATAGTGACAGAATACTCAAGGGGCTGTTTGGTGATCACTCCAAGTTTGCAGTGGACAAGTGTGCACATCACAGCACCCTTCTCAGCCTCAGCACAGAGGCCAAGGATTAAGCAACCTTTTCACTTTTACAGATGGTCCATTCAGGTCAAGAGTGAGAAACACTTGCAAAGTAATATAGGAGAAGCTTCATTGTAGCTGCTTGTTCTGCTCCTTTCTGTGGATAAACGGGGCGTCCATTTTCTGGGCTATCAATCTGGCAACTTTCAAGTTTTTTAATTAAATATTTTATCATTCTGAATGTCCATAAATGAAATGCACAGTCCATATCATAGAGCTATAGTTCTGATTCAGTAATGTCCTCATCAGGGCAACAATAGTACTCCACAAAACAGATCTGTCCATCTTCATTCCTAATCATATACTGCAGTGAAAGGAATCCCCGATTATCTGTCCGAATAGACACTTTACAAGATAAAACTAGTGCCTTAGTAGATGGTTTGAGCAAAGAGATCTTATACCTGCAGGTAAAGAAAAGTATTTTAAAGTACCGTACATACTTGTTCATAAGCCCAATTTTTTTAGTAAAAAAGGGAAGCACGAGAAGAGGGTGGGCTTATGAATGGGTATAGGGAGGTGAGACACAGCCCCTCCCCAACAGAAGGAGCCAGGAGAGGCAGCAGAGCCAGAAAATAAGAGGTGGGGCCAGAGTCTCTCTGCTTCTGGCCACACTGCTCTCCCCCCAGTCTCCGAAGCAGCTGCAGCTCTGGGGCTGGCAGGCTGCACCCGTGCCACTCGGCCCTGCCCCCTAGAGCAGGCTGTGGCCACGCCACCAGAGCATGCTGCAGCTCTGCCGCCTGGCCCAGCCTGCTGGAACATGCTGCAGCCGCGCCGCCCTGTCTGGCCCACCGGAGCAGGCTGTGGCCACGCTGCCCAGCCTGCCAGAGCAGCTCCAGCCAGGTCAGACACATCCTCCCCTGGCCCTCCCCAGATAAGGTGGGAAGGGATGGGATGGGGAGATTACTGGGGGTCATGTGGGCGGTGGTCACAGGGGTTACTCCTCTGATCCGCAGCTTCTCCCCCCAAAAAGTTTCCCCACCAGTTGCTGTCCTGGCCTGTCAGGGTAAGCAGCTGGCATGCCGGGACACTTTGTTTACTTAAGTTTACCTCTGTGCCTGCAGACACTTGAGGTAAACAACCCATCTTGGCCCACCGGTGGCTTATCCTGATGGTCTGGGAACCAAAGTTTTTGCCCCCTGAATTATAGGGTCGGCTTATAAAATTTTTCCATTTTTACTTATCCATCAGGGGAGTGTGTGTGTGTGTGGGGGGGGGGGGGGCTTTTAAATGAACCGGCTTATGATAGAGTATATAAAATATAACAATAAGTGAAACCTTATTCTCAAGTAATGGACCAAAAACTGACAAAACCAATTATAGAATATCAGGGTTGGAAGAGACCTCAGGTCATCTAGTCCAACCCCCTGCTCAAAGCAGGACCGATCCCCAGCTCACTCCCTCAAGGACTGAACTCACAACGCTGGGTTTAGCAGGCCAATGCTCAAACCACTGAGCTATCCCTCCCCATCTCCAACCACTGCTGCAGTTTTACAGTATGGTTTAATTTTTCCATTACTGTATCAACAGCATGAATTTCATACTCTACTTTTTATTACTGAACTTTTAAGCAGAAGAACAACTTCTGTCAAAGGGAAATTTTGAAATACTACTCTGTTCTAGGGAAAGTCAGACATTTCAGTAGCTGATGAAACCACTTTTTCCACCTTCTTGGTAAGAATGTGTCAGACTACTACTGTTACTGTCCTGATCACTGACCTGTTCGTCTGGGTCTGATTGCAATGAAATGCTTCCATCAAATCAGAATCTTTGGGATAGTCAAGATGCGCACTTCCTGCATTGCCAAAGGTGGATAATCTAAAAGACAAAATGCACCAACTCAGCAAAGCATTTGATATTGGCACCATCAAATCTGAAAAGTGGAAACAACAAAGTGATGTTATCCATTGGGACAATTCTCAAAGCAGAAGATTTCAACAAGCTACCTAGTGTTCATAAGAAATGAGATACCAACATTTAATTTTCTATTAGAATCAATCACAAGCATGAGATTTGTGGCACTCCAAACTCAGAGTTCCCCTGATAGCAGCTGACTGTGGTTTCAAAGAAAGCTGACTTTTGCTAATGAAAGACTGAATTCCATTAGCACCTAGAGGCCTCAATCTGCTGCCATATCAGAAACTGAAAGAAACTTGCTCTGCAGCACCTCGTTGTGGAGCTGCCAGGACTGTGGAAAACTCATGAGTTCCCTTATGCACTGCAGCATACAACTCCTGATTTTTCAGCCCTGATCCATCACCCCTACCAAGGCCATGCAGACCTTGGAACTTATTCTTCATAACCAAAAATACTAAATGAATGGATTCAAAAAACATCCTGGAATTTGTTTAACAAGGTATACAAAACATAAGATAAAAAGTTGTATCTGTTTATTCCAAGGCTGAAGCTGGCTCCCAACCTTAAAATGATGTATTCTATTGCCAAAAGCATCAGGTTGAAAATTTTGGAATATTGAGAAATAAGGAATGAACAGTTGCCTGGTACCTTGTCTGAATAATTAGTCTTCATATGTGATGCAGCAGACCATTATAACAGACAGCATATTTAAATAGATATAGCGCAGATCTGTACAGTGTTGAATAAGCAGCAACAATAATTCCAAACATCAAAAAGCAACTAAGCTGCTAACCATGAACTGTTGAAATGGACATGTAGTTTCTGATACCTGAAATAAGGCTTGTCTGGAGACATGGTGATCTGCAGGACCTCACTGGTCATATCTAATTCAGCAAATGCTTCTCTTAACCCTTCTGACTGCAGGATAATTTTATTAACCACATTTGTACTGCAGAAATCAAAATCTAGTGTCTCTTCAGGTTCTTCAGTGTTAATTTTACACACAGTTACCACACCACCTTCTTCTAGAAATAGGGTCAAGGGGTAGCCATAACCACGGTAACACATTCGAAGTGCTGTTGAAGTACCTGAAATGATGATAAAATTAGCACTCTTTAAGAGCTAGATGGTGTAAGGGAGGGATAGCTCAGTGGTTTGAGCATTAGCCTGCTAAATCCAGGGTTGTGAGTGCAATCCTTGAAGGAGCCATTTAGGGAACAGGGTAAAAATTTGTCTGGGGATTGGTCCTGTTTTGAGCAGGGGGTTGGACTAGATGACATCCTGAGGTCCCTTCCAACCCTGATGTTCTATGACTCTAACCTGTGGAGACCTGGATTCTAGTCATCCTTAGATCACAGATCAAATTGGTTTATTATGCTCAGTCTAGTCTCAGACCTTTCCTGAATTCTGTCTCAATCACAAAATTACCGCACAATTTAGGATGATTGACAGGCTCTTTTCAAAAAGGCCCAGGATAAGAATAGCCAGGATATTAGAACAGGAATAGCACCTTAGAGACTAACAAATTTATTTGAGCATAAGCTTTCATGGGCTAAAACCCACTTCATCACAGTGGGTTTTAGCCCACAAGAGTTTATGCTCAAATAAATTTGTTAGCCTCTAAGGTGCCACAAGTATTCCTGTTCTTTTTGCAGATTCAGATTAACAAGGCTGCTACTCTGAAACAGGATATTAGCGTTCATGCAAATGTGCAATGGCAGAATTGTCTGAGAAAACTTGCGCTGTATCTATCTGCAATGTGTGTGACTCTGGTCTACCCTCATTCATAAGTAACGCCTAAGAAAACACTTCTGGAAGAACTATTTTCAAGCAGGAAGACAGTTCAACTTCTAATATATAAAATCACAGATAAGAACTGGATGTTTGACAATGGAATATTAATAATTCACAGTTCATATAAACAGAGCAATATTTCATTTTGAAATAGCATTTTAGGGGGAAAAAAAGGCATTTTTAAGTGATCCACCGGAAAACTAACTACATATAAATAATACAGAGGCTGCCCTGAATTATTCAAACAACACAACAAGCTGTGAGGCTATACAAAATACCTTGTGGGCCTATAGTGCACCCAAGACATAAGGCAAAAAGCTAGGGGCTTTTTACTAACTGAGGAATGTGATTAGAGGGAGAAGGATCATGTGCTTAAGCCACTGAAATTCTACTCAGGATATCTTGGTTTAGTTCCCAGCTCTGCCACAGACTTCCTGTGCAAACTTGGACAACAGTTGCTCTCTATTTCAGTTCTCCATCTGTAAAATGGAGATAATACTTTGACATGTTGTGAAGATCAATTCATTGTTTGTGAGGTGCTCAGATGTGATGGAGGCCAAAGAGGTACAGTAGAACCTCAGAGTTACAAACAGTTTAGGAATAAAGGTTTTTCATAACTCTGAACAAAACGTTATGGTTCTTTCAAAAGTTTACAACTGAACATTGACTTGATACAGCATTGAACCTTTACTATGCAGAAGACAAATACTGCGTTCCCTTTACTATTTTAGTAATGTACATTTAACACAGTACTGTACTGTATTCGCTTCTTTTTTTCCAATCTCTGCTGCTACCTGATTACATATTTGTGGTTCCAAATGAGGGGTGTGGTTGACTGATCAGTTTGTAACTCTGAGATTCTGTTGTACCTAGAAAGCGTGTAAAACCTTTACCAAGTTATACGAATGTTTTATAAAAATTTAGGGTAGCTGAAGTCTAATGGATTGATACCAAGGCTGGGCTGCAGGGTCCTATCTAAAATCTGTCACTGACTCACAGGGTGAGCTTAAAATGGGTCACTTAACCTGTCTGCTTACCTAGCTTTATAATAGCTGTTTGAAAGCTACAGAGAGAAGGACTATAAGCACCAAGCATGTGGCTGGCTTTTATTTATCAGAACCAACTGGTATCATTGATGGATTTCCTTCTACTTGCAACAATTGGCCCTTCTCTGGGCTTGTCTGTACTTACAGATAGATCAGCACTGCTGTGATTGATGCAGCGGTGTTGATTTAGTGGGTCTAGTGTGCACAGCGCTCTCGTCAACTCTTGTGCTCCGCCTCTCCAAGAAGAGTAAGGAAAGTCAACAGGAGAGCGTCTACCGTCGACAGAGCACAGTACAGACGCTGCAGCAAGTCGATCTAAGCTACATCAACTCCAGCTATGTTATTCATGTAACTGGAGTAGCATAACTTGGGTCAACTTACCACGGTAATTATAGACAAGGCCTAGGCTTTAACATTTCCTAAATCTGTGTGTAATCACAAGATTCCTCTGTCATTTCTCTTACAAATCTTATATTTATGAACACATTTTGTCTTCCAAACTCAAGACTTCTCATTGAGTACCTTTCACGGCCCCTTTACTTATAACTCTGTCCACTGCCACCTTTTCCGTCACAGTGTCTGGATTCAGTTGAGTACCTACCCTCCTGGCCACTCGAGCAATTATCGCAGCATACAGTTGCAGCAACTTAAGAAGCTACCGTATGGCCAAATCAATCAATGGTAGCTGCTCTTCAGAGGGGGGTCTTAGTATGGGAAGGTTAGGGAATCTTACAGTGATAGGAAAGATCACTTTCATAAAGCCACATGGGAGGTGGCTAGAAGCACAGGTTTCATCTGATTACTGAGGGCATCAGATCAGGACATGCACGCACAATACCTGGCAAAGAATTTGTACCAAAAATGGTCAAGCAGTCTAAAAGAACAGCCAAATTGATTCGAAACGTCACAGACTCTTCCTGTACAATAAATTCTTGAAAAATCCCTGCCTGTAAAAAAAAAAAGAGAGAGAAAGTGTGTGTATGGAAGAAGTTTAACAACATTTGTTTCCCTTTCTGTAGTAACAGTGACTTAACAATCATCTCTATAAATCCATAATCTTCACCTTCAAAGCACAACACAATACAAAATAAGAGCCAATGCGCATATACTCAGGACCCTTTAAAAATTAGCACATAGCTTAGACAAAGGAAAACCAGATACGTATGACATTTGAGCAGTGGCCTTTTAGTGTAATAATAAGCTATAAATGTTGAAGTACAAAGATCTCCCCACCAATCAGCAGATGTTCAGTGTGCTGTACAACTTAAATAAAACCAAGACTTGTCATTTATTTCCAGTACACCTACTGTGATAAGTGCTTTCAAAAACAGAAGGCAGCACAATTTCTGTCCCGAGGAGTTCACAATCTAAAGATAGTCAAGTAAGCAAACAGCAGCAGGTGGAAGGGAACACATTAAATAAAACATGATTTCTTAAAATTCAAAGAAATGAAACCAAGCAAGGAAGTCAAAATATACGACTAGAGAAAGGGGCTAATTTTCTCTGTGCCCACTTCCTTCCCTTTCCTATTTTGTTCTTTTTTTATTCTCCCTCCACCTTATTTTTGGGGGCGAGACATCAATGAATATATAAATTAAATGAAAGATTACTAGAGATAGCAGAAAAGGGTAACATAGGATCAACAGTAATCATACTAAACACATATTGAGAAAAAATAATGTACAGTGTTATTCAGAGGTGAGGAGAGATGCAGTGAGATGCATGTCAAAGGGAGTGAACTCAGTCCTGTAGGGCTCACCATAATAATTGCTTGATGACCTAAGACACAAAAGTGGACTCTCTAAAAGGTGGATGGAATCTGAATGCAGAACTCTTTGAGATCATGAAATGGAAGATGTATAAATACAAACTATTACTACTATTATTTTGAGAGATGACCAAGATATTTCAAAAGGAGAAATAATGAACTGTTTCGCTGATGATGGAGAGGAAATGTTTACTGTCATGCAAGAGGGTATAAATGGAAGTAATAGGATGGCATTAGGGAAAGGGAAGTAAGGCTGAATATTATTAAAAAGCTTCCCAAGAGTGAGCTCTGGTCAATCGTAAAACTGTCTTCCATTAGGGAAGAGGTGGGATCTTTATCATGAGTCATCTATAAATACATCAGATAAGCAGTGGAGTATATACCCATAGTGAACAGTCCTACACTAGCCTCAGAGGATTCACTGAATGATCTACAAGGTCTTTTCCCAACTTTAATATCAGCAGTATTGCAGGGCATTCGCTGGGTCAGATTCTCCACCTTATGCCTACGGTTCTGACAGTTCCTCTCAATCCCAAGATAAACTGCATATATTTCCTTATTCTCTCAAACAGTACTTCCATCACATACTTTGTTTCCATTCTTAGGTACTTCTGGTCTCTCAGTATTTCCCTGGCTCATTTAATGCTCTCATATCTCACAGTGGCTTCATACCATGTGCTTATACAAGACTCAATGCGAAACAATGGTGATCCTCTCATATGCTATAGTAACAATAAAATAGGAAAACAATTCCCTCTCTGCTATATCAAGAATTTAACTCCAGCATTTCTGAATAGTGTCAACAACTGCAATTTTGCAAGTCTAGAATTGAGACATCTAATGCTTTGGACCCACTAGTCTCATCTTTTGTTTGACTGGATTATGTCCATTGGGAAAGCCATTGACAAATGCAAGAGAAAGTAAAAAACTGCCATTTTAAACATATGAAAGACTGATCACAGATACACTGACAGTCTTATGATGTGCTAGGCTCCTTACCTGAATAAAGGCATTTGCCTGCAGACACTTTGCATTTTCCACTGTAACCTTGATTCCATTTGTAGTTGCAAAACATGTTGCATGGTCTTTAAAATGAATGGCTTTTAGGATATTTGAGAGGTTTCTGACATTGTCAAGACTGGCAACTAAAACATACTGGTCATCACCAGTTTCAGGTTGAGTGGAGAGGGGCATTATCTAGTTTGCATTCACTGTTCCAGTCTTTCCTGTGACAGTATAAATGAGGGATTAAGATGCAGTTTCAAAGAAAACCTAAAAAGAGGCAACATACTTGTGTTAATCTGAATTGCTGTTTATGGATGAAACATGGGAAAAAAAAAAAAGCTTCACAAACTTGTGATGATGTACTGGCAGCAATGCTTTGGTGTAATTAAATACTTCTACTCCGTGAGAGAGATATTCAGGTCCAATACTATTAAAATAGCAAAGTAACAGGATGCACAAGCATATTCCTATATCTGTGTACCACTGACCCTTGCTGGATAGACCATGACACCAGTTAATTTTATTTTTAATATATACAATGGACCCTCGCTAGAACACAGGATTTGGGTCGATGCATGGTACTGTGTTAAAATGAATTGCAATTAAAGTAATTAAATTTGAGATTGTTGTGGAAAATCAACCACATGTTGAGTTTGGATCAGATCAGCCTGAGGTTCCTTTATTGATTACAAGCGCGGGGGGGGGGGGGGGGGAACAGCTCTCAGTAGCTGCCCCCCGATTCAAGGAACAAGCAAGCCTTTTAAAGCTTAAAACCACAGACAAATTATACATACTTCCATATTAATTACCTTATTTGCAATATATTGCAAAATGTGATGCAGGTTAAAGGCGAAAAGAAACAATCATCTCCCTTATTTGGCTTTTCCTGTTATTGTTATTCCCAATCTAGTTCTTTTGTGGTTTGACTTTTCTAATGCTTCCATTGCGGTTATATTTAACAAGCTTGGCTTGGCTAATTGTCTCTGGGTACTTTCCACTTCACCTCCTCATGCCCCTTACACACAGAAGCAAGCTCATCTAATACTTCAGGCCTATTAACTTGACCAGAGATCTAAAGGTCCTCTGTAAATTTTCCTCTACAGGATCCATGGCTGCGACCATGTTATATGCAAATTTGTGCTATATAGACGTGTGTTCTAGTGAGAGTCCAGTGTATAAACACACACACAAATTTCCCTCCATTTGAGCTTTGGCTCACAAAGTAGAGGCCTGTGTTTTTGAAGCTGCAAGAGAAGACTCCTGATATTTCATCCTTCTATTCTCTCCTCATTCTATCTATCTTGCAAGGAAATATATTTACATCTTTACTGCTTTAAGTAGCATCTCCCTTTTCGTATAGAGTCATATTACAGGCAAACTGCAAAACAAACTAATACAGAAGTTATATCCATGTCCTTTATTGATGCCTCAGGCTGGTAAATACAGATTAATATGTTTTTTCCCCTGCTTTTTTATTACCTGACAAATATCAGGTCCCAACTTGCTCTGTTCTTCTGGAGAACTCTTTGGAAGAGTACACACTTCACACTAGGGGGAAAGCTGAGTTGCAGCTTTCTAATTCCCAGGCATCAGCGGAAGGGGTGAAGAATACTGAGTGTCAACTGAGATTTCAGCCTAGTGCGATGCTCCTATCCTACTCCAGTTATCCAGGAAAACAGTCAGATCTAGTATTTATATTGTAAACAAACAAAAACAGAAAGATGACATTACATCCATCTTTATACACACTTCATAAAGAAATAAAGGCCACAATCATATTTTTCCCTTTACAATTCACTTTTAATAACAGATGGGTACTACTGACATTATGAGCACGTGTACAGGGAGATTTTCAAGACACGAAGGGCAGTTAGTTGCCCAAAACCTTTTGGTAGTGAATGATGAAAATCTCCACAAAGCTCCCCACATCTCTACTGCTATTCCTTCTTTAAAGGCTGAACATTACCATGAAGCAGCACAATAGTTTTAATTGAACCACTAATTTTTTCCTGCTGTTGATAAGAAAAAAAGGCTGCACTCCACTTTGTGAACAGAAATAAGTTAGTGCCATTAACATATTTTACAATCTGTTCTTCTGATTTAAATTTAACAGAAAGCCTTCCACTTCCTTTCACAAAGCTCTAGGTTACAACAGCTGCTTCCTTTTGGCCATTATACTCATTGTTTTTTGTGCCACTGTAGTTTTTGTTTCCCTGTGTGTAGCATCAGTTTTATGCATATTCTTCCAGGGATGAGGTTGCAACACCCTCATCCGTTTCCCAAATTGTCAGCAGCCTCTCAGCGGGGTGAACAGGATTCCTGCTACTCTCATCCTCATCACTGCAATGCAAGACCAATATGAATCCTACCTCATGTTGTGTCTGATCATTAGCATTAAATCAGTTAAAAGTCTGCAGAACCATCATTACACCCTGCACAGGTCTAACACACACACACACCGACCGAAGTTTGTGCTCCGTGGGCCAAACTCTGTGCCCTGTTTTTCATCTTCAATACGCTTCTCATGCACTGATATTACAGTATGCTATGACAACAGCTAGAACAGTGGTACCAAACCTATTTACCATTGTGTGCAGCATCTGCAGCTCTTTATCTGGGCTGCATCCATACACTAGCTATAAAAACAAGGAGTCTGGTGGCATATTAGACTAACAGATTTATTTGGCCATAAACTTTTGTGGATAAAAAACCACTTTCCCTTTCTTAGTATTACCGCTCATCAATTATTGGGTATGGACCACATTCACCCTGCTTGAATTGGCCCTGTCAACACTGGTTCTCCACCTGTAAGGTAACTCCCTTCTCTTCATGTATAATAATGCCCACATCTGTAACTTTCACTCCAGGCATCTGAAGAAGTGGGAGGTTTACCCACTAAAGCTTATGCCCAAATAAATCTTAGTCTCTAAGGTGCCACCGGACTCCTCGATGTTTGTGTGGATACAGAGTAACACGGCTCCCCCCAATACCTGACACTAGCTATATTACCTGTGCCGCCCTGAGGCTGTCACACGAGTCACAGCGGTGCGCTGACGGGCCCACACGCGGCCCTCGGGTTGAGAGCCAGGGAGCTGGAGGACTCAGGCCGCAGGCCCCTTTGCACTAGGCACTCAGCAGCAGCCAAGGGCCCCTGGGCCCGCCCTGGGGAACCAGCGGCCCAGAGACAGCGCTGAACGGGGAACATCAGCCCAGGGACCTGGCTCTGAGGACCCGCGTTGCCTAACGCCGCCACACGCGCTACAAATCCTCCCGCCGGCGCGGTTAGGTACTCACCTCGTGCTTTACGGCTGCCGTAAAACGAGATCCGCCAGAGACGGCAGCACGCCGGCTGCCAGGACTATGCAAACGAAGCGGGGGGAGGGAGGGTCACGTGTAAGCAAGATGGCGGCGGCCAAGAGGAAGCGTGGTGGTGCGGCGACCCGGCCGAGGAAACGAGCCAAAGGGGCTCCGAACGGGACCGGGCTGCCGGCCAAGCCAAGCCCGCAGGGAGAGGAGAGGGAGGAGCACAGCATCCCAGCTCCCGTCTCCAAGGTAAAGAGAGCGGCTGATCCCCTGCCCTGCCCCGCCCCCGGGGGTATGTGGCTGGCCCGGGCTGTCTCCGCCGGGCTCCCTACGGCGCGCAGGGTAAGAGGCCGGGGTGGCCTCGGCTGCGTTCTCCGTTGGTGGTAGGAGCTCGGGAATGGTCCCTCTTGTCACCATGCCCCGTACGGGACGGGGAGGGCCTGCCCTGCCCTGTTCTGTTGGGGAAAGGCTGTCTCTCCTCAGGGGAGCTTCCCACGGGCCGGAGATTATCCCTCTCCAGCCTCAGACCTTTTAGAGACATTGCCTCTCATTAGAGAAGCAGCTCTCTTTGTTCTGAGTTCTCACTATGCTTGCAGGGCCGCCGCCTGCTTGGTGTGCAAGGGAGCAAATCGCTGGTCGCAGTCTCTCCACAAAAACAACAAGGCTCTGTTAGTCTTTAAGGTGCCACCGGACCCCTTGTTGTTTTTGTGGATACAGGCTAACGCGCCTAATCCCTGATGCTAGTCTCACCACAGAGACATGTGCTGCCTCGATCTGTGTGGTCGCCCGAACTCTTCATATGAGTGTGCAAAGCAAGGTTATGTTTCACTGTTGTGATCTGCACAGATATCTTGGATACACTAGGAACATGGAGATACCTCGTCCAAGCACCTGAAGTGCCACCCTGAACACAGGCGTGCTCTGATCAAACTGAGATACGTCTGTTAGGGCTTGTCTACATCAGAAAGTTGCAGCGCTGGTGAGGGAGTTACAGCGCTGCAACTTTGAAGGTGTACACATCTGCAGGGCATCACCAGCGCTGCAACTCCCTGTTTGCAGCGCTGGCCGTACTCCCGTTTTGTCTCGGGTGTAGAGGATCCAGCGCTGGTGATCCAATGTAGACACTTACCAGCGCTTTTCTTGACCTCCGTGGAAGGAGAAAGCCTCTGGTAATCAAGCTGGTCTCCTTTCCCGGTTTGCTCTCTCGTTCCCGGAACCCCGAGCAAGCAGGTCTCCTTCCCTACGGTTTGCTGGGTGGCTCCGGGAACGCGAGAGCAAACCGCGGCGAAGCTGGTCTCCTTTCCCGGTTTGCTCCCTCGTTCCCGGAACCCCGAGCAAGCAGGTCTCCTTCCCTGCGGTTTGCAGGGTGGCTCCGGGAACGCGAGAGCAAACCGCGGCGAAGCTGGTCTCCTTTCCCGGTTTGCTCTCTCGTTCCCGGAACCCCGAGCAAGCAGGTCTCCTTCCCTGCGGTTTGCAGGGTGGTTCGGGGAACGCGAGAGCAAACCGCGGCGAAGCTGGTCTCCTTTCCCGGTTTGCTCTCACGTTCCCGGAACCCCGAGCAAGCAGGTCTCCTTCCCTGCGGTTTGCAGGGTGGTTCGGGGAACGCGAGAGCAAACCGCGGCGAAGCTGGTCTCCTTTCCCGGTTTGCTCTCGCGTTCCCGGAACCCCCCTTGAAGCCGCCCAACAGCGCTGCAGTGTGGCCACATCTAACACCACTTGCAGCGCTGGTTGCTGTAAGTGTGGCCACTCTGCAGCGCTGGCCCTATACAGCTGTACTAATACAGCTGTAACAACCAGCGCTGCAAAATTTTAGATGTAGACATGGCCTTAGTCTGTAAGGTGCCACAGGACTCTGAGGCACTGCATGCTGCTCTGGGGGTCAGTTTTTTCTGCTTCCAAGAAGGTGGGCCACGTTGGGTGCTGTAGTTTTGGGCAGGCTGAGGCCAGTAATCAGTCTGGAATCTCTTCCCACACTCAACTCCATGATCCAAACTCTAGCCAGTACTTGACTATGCCTAATTATTGGGTTCTTGAGATGGTTGGTCTGAGATGGTGGTGTCTAATAATAAGCAAAAAAGAGCAGTTTCTCATATATTGGGGGAGTGACATTCTAGAGCAATAGCTTTTCACAATATTGCTCCCCATTATTAAGAACTTGTTATTTGGTGTTATGTTTTTTATATGAAACAGTGAATATTCCGGATCACAATTATAACACAATTGCGATACAGCAATACTAACACCCTAAATATTATCAGAGTTAAAACAAATCATAAAGTCTTGTACAAGGACTTGGTAGGTAGTTTTAGTGGCCATTTTATTTAGAGAGTGCTTTTCAGTTTTTTTTAAAAACTTGCATATTGAAATTGGAAATCTTATAGCCCATAGAAGCCACCTGGGCTTTCTGCGCTGAGTTAACAGAGGATTCATTTGTAGCAGACCCTTTTATCTTGTGTTGCTTTACAACTCCCTGGCTCTCAGTTCATTTTGTAGAGAAAGCAACAGATTTCTTGTGACTGAGATGACTTACTGTGCTTCTAATATTTGTGGCTTTCTGCACAGCTCAGAATGCTGCAAATCCATTTGTCAATGGCCAGGGCAGGGAGGAGTTTCACAAAGCCCCTCCGTATTCTGTTGCTAACTCAAAGGGAGGATTAGGATGAATTCCCTGGGGATATTGCCATTTTCTTCCTGTCAGAGACAACTATTCCTAGAGCTCATAAAAATATTTTAGAAGAAGCAGCTCTTGCCTCTGGAATGGACTGAATGGCTGGGATTTTCAGAGTGTTTTCTTGAATGAATGGCACTGCACTCCTCTCTAAGTTCTTAACTCTTCCTTCACCTTAAAATTACACAGGATAAACACTTCTGTACTAGTAGTTTTAGCATTGGCCTGCTAAACCAGGGTTGTGAGTTCAATCCCCGAAGGGGCCACCTAGGGATCTGGAGCAAAATAAGTACAGTAACTCCTCACTTAAAGTCGTCCTGCTTAACGTTGTTTCATTGTTACGTTGCTAATCAATTAGGGAGCATACTCTTTAAAGTTGTGCAATGCTCCACTCTTATGTTGTTTGGCTGCCTGCTTTCTCCACAGCTGGCAGCCTCTCTACAGCCCCTTGGCCCCAGCACCACCTGCCGACAGACTCTGTGGATCAGTGTCTTCCCCCTCCTCCTCACCTCTTCTGCCTGCAGCAATCAGCTGGCTTGAGGCATTTTGGAAGCAGGAGGGAGGGGGAAGGAGCGAGGGACTCAAGCATGCAGGCTTCCCCCGCCCCCCGGATGCCACAAGCCAGCTGATTGCTGCCAGCAGGAGGGAGGGGGAGCCTGTGCACCGGGTCTTCACTCCTTCCACCTCCCTTCTGCTTCCAAAATGCCTCAAGCCAGCTGATTGCCCCAGGGAGGGGGGAGGAGCAAGGACTCAGCATGCAGGCTCCCCTTCCCTCCCCTGCCTCCTGAACACAGCAAGCCAGCTTACTGACCCAGGCAGAAGGGAGGGGGGAATCGGCTGGCTTGCGGCGTTTAGAAGGGAGAGGAGGGAGCAGGGAGGAGCCAGGACGCAGCGAGTGAAGTAAAGGGGGAGGAGGTGGGGGGAGAAGAGGTGGGTCAAGGGTGGGGGCTTGGGGGAAGGAGTGGAGTGGGCAGGCTGAAAGTTGAACCCCCCGCCTGTGGTTCTTGCAGAGTAGGAGAAATTGGATTCGCTTAACATCGTTTCACTTAAAGTCGCATTTTTCAGGAACATAACTACAACGTTAAGTGAAGAGTTACTGTACTTGGTCCTGCTAGTGAAGGCAGGGGGCTGGACTTGATGACCCTTCAGGGTCCCTTCCAGTTCTATGAGATAGGTGTATCGCTATAATGCAGTTTAACTTTTATACAGTTAATGTCATTTTGCTGTATTTAGTTGCATATTCCTGTACCATCCCTGACCCTCATGGTTATTGTTTAAATGGGAAACAATTAGATTTCCTGGCTACTTACCCCTCCTGTCTGCAAGCAACTGCACCCTGATACGTGAAGTTTATCACAGCCTATGATGGGAATTTTATGTGAGCAGCCTCAAATATCGGTAGTGTCTCACTGAAAACATTGAGTTGATTAGGGTTCTTTGTGTAGGAATTTAGTAGTAGTGTGTGGAAGATCAGAGTTGTCCACATAAACATTTATATCTCTGCAGCCTGTTGAAAAGGCAGAACTTTGTTTTAATTGGAAACTTCTGCACAAATGTAAATTTTGAAAAATCTGAAATCTTAATTGATTAAATATTAACTTTGATTTTAAAAAATTAATATTAGAAACTTTGTTTCCATTTTAACTTTGTGTTTCTTTTAGGGTAAATGGAAAAATAAAGAGCGAGTGCTTATTTTCTCTTCTAGAGGAATAAATTTCAGAACGAGACATCTAATGCATGACTTGCGAACATTGATGCCCCACTCTAAAGCAGGTAGGGTCTAGGTACTGCTTGTGTCTAAGTTTGTCAGTGGCTTTGGCTATTCTAGTTTATTACACCACTTGCCTCCAACAGTCTGCTGTTTGAAGATGGTACATAATTCTTATTTTATATGCCTCACTGTCTTTTGTTGACATTTACCCAATTGCTGCACAGAATAACTGTTGGATTAGAACATAAGAACGGCCATACTGGGTCAGACCAAAAGTTCATCAAACCCAGTATCCCGTCTACCAACAGTGACCAATGCCAGGTGCCCCAGAGGGAGTAAACCTAACAGGTAATGATCAAGTGATCTCTCTCCTGCTGTCCATCACCACCCTCTGACAAACAGAGGCTAGGGACACCATTCCTTACCCGTCCTGGCTAATAGCTCTTAATGGACTTAACCTCCATGAATTTATCAAGTTCTTTTTTGAACCCTGTTATAGTCACACCTTCACAACCTCCTCAGGCAAGGAGTTCCACAAATTGACTGTGCACTGTGTGAAGAACTACTTCCTTTTATTTGTTTTAAACCTGCTGCCCATTAGATTCTATTAAGATCTTTAGGAAACTAGGCTTCCATTCTGAAAACACTCAAATACATGCTTTGATTTGTTTCACGATTCCTTTGACTTCAGTAAAACTACTTGCATGCATAATGCTTTGTACGTGTTTTGGTTTTTGCTGGATTGGGGCCTTAGGCTGCTATGTGAAAAAACTGTTGTTAACAGCAACCCAAGTAATGAGTAAGAAGTGAAATAATATCAACAGTGAACATGAGTTATATGCAAACTGCTGAGAAACACAAAAACTGAGAAAATGCTTCATCTTTCTTTAGTAGTAACAGTAGGTGAAATATTTTCAGAAAAGTGTGGGGGCGGGTTTCTTTTTATTTTTAATTGTTGGTGTCCCTCGTAATATACAAAAGCATGCCAGATGTTCAGTGGTACTTTTTTCTTTGTTTACAGACACTAAAATGGACCGTAAAGACAAGCTGTTTGTAATTAATGAGGTAATGCCATAACTAAACTAATCTTTATATTTTGGCTTTTTTGGAAATTATTTGAGAGAGCAGATAGGTGATGTTGAAATGGAAAAGATAATTTTGGTTTACTTCATGAAACGCAGAGTTTAATCCTGCTGTTTGAATTACTTGCTAAACCACAGGAAGTAATTAGTCATTCTTCTGGATAGGAAGTAGGTGACTTCACTTACCTATATTTAATCCTGACTCTTTGAAACCAAGACTAGTAAGTAAAATATTAATGTAATCTTGCCTTTGTCCTCTCTTTTGTTAGACATGATCTGATAGACACGAGAACCTGGTCCTGAAAGCACTCTGTATGCAGAACTCCTATTGGAATCAACAGAAGTTTTGTGCACAAAAGGCTTGCAGGATAGAACTCTATGGTGGCATAGAATATCAGGGTTGGAAGGGACCACAGGAGGTCATCTAGTCCAATCCCCTGCTCAAAACAGGACCAATCCCCAAATAAATCGTCCCGGCCAGGGCTTTGTCAAGCCTGACCTTAAAAACCTCTGAGGAAGGAGATTCCACCACCTCCCTAGGTAACCCATTCCAGTGCTTCACCACCCGCCTAATAGTGGAAAAGATTTTCCCAATAGCCAACCTAAACCTCCCCCACTGCAACTTGAGACTATTACTCCTTGTTCTGTCATCACTGAGAACAGTCTAGATCCATCCTCTTTGGAACCCCCTTTCAGGTAGTTGAAAGCAGCTATCAAATCCTTCCTCATTCTTCTCTTCTGCAGACTAAACAATCTCAGTTCCCTCAGCCTCTCCTCATAAATCATGTGCTCCAGTTCCCTAATCATTTTTGTTGCCCTCCGCTGAACTTTTTCCAATTTTTCCACATCCTCCTTGTAGTGTACAGCCCAAAACTGGACACAGTACTCCAGATGAGGCCTCACCAATGTCAAATAGAGCAGAATGATCACATCCCTCGATCTGCTGGCAGTGCCCCTACTTATACAGCCCAAAATGCCGTTAGCCTTCTTGGCAACAAGGGCACACTGTTGACTGACATCCAGCTTCTCGTCCACTGTAAACCCATGGTCCTTTTCTGCAGAACTGCTTCCTAGCCATTTGGTCCCTAGTCTGTAGCAGTGCATGGGATTCTTCTGTCCTAAGTGCAGGACTCTGCACTTGTCCTTGTTGAACCTCATCAGATTTCTTTTGGCCCAATCCTCTAATTTGTCTAGACCTCTCTGTAACCTATCCCTACCCTCCAGTGTATCTACTACTCCTCCCAGTTTAGTGTCATATGCATACTTGCTGAGGGTGCAGTCCATGCCATCCTCCAGATCATTAATGAACACGTTGAACAAAACAGGCCCCAGGACCAGCCCTTGGGGCACTCTGCTTGATACCGGCTGCCAACTAGACATGGAGCCATTGATCACTACCCGATGATCTAGCCAGCTTTCTATCCACCTTATAGTCCATTCACCCAGGCCATACTTCTTTAATTTGCTGGCAAGAATACTGTGGGATCTCTGTATCTTGGATCTAAATTCACCATGGTTGCAAAGATACTGAATAAAAAACATACAGGGTGAAAAAGAAGAAAAGGGCTGATGGAAGGAGGACAAAGTTATAAAGGTTAACTGTGTGGTTGGTTTTTGTCAAGAACATTTGTAATTATAATCTTAAAGTATTTAATTGGTGGTGGGAGTTTGCTTTTTTGTGCAAGCCTGAAGGAGGCAAGAAAGAGTACAGGTACATGTGGTATAGCTAAATTGAACTAAGTGGCAGTCTGGGTGGATCCATTAGTGAAAATGAACCAATGAGGAATCAAAGCAGTTTAGATTTCCAGCAGAAAAGATGAGCTGAAGATATTAGAGGGTGGAGGCAATAGAGACTGCAAGTGTCTGTGGTTTCCAAAAGTCTTTACTCCATCACAAAAGCTAGTGCTTTTGAATCATTACCCCTATGAAAGAACTGCTATTGTTGCTTTTGTGATTTAGTTCCCTGGTACCCTTTCTAGTTGAGGGAAGAGAGAAGAAGGGTAGGCTGGCAAGCCCATTCTGGCCTTATCTCCTCCATCCATGCTGGGGTGCTGCTGCTGGAATGTATTAAATAGCTTCATGGATGAAAATGATTGCTGTTCATGAATTTTTTTTTTTTAAATGAGGCATCTTATTTTGAAATAGGAAATTGACTATTGATAGAGACAATTTCAAAATATAGAATAGAAGCATTTTGTTCCATCACTCTGCAGTCTACTAATAAAAACTGCTTTACAAAAGAGTGTTTCCCCCATTTTATGTTGGGAAACCTGAGGCACAAATAGAGCAAAAGATTAGCCTGAAGAAAGCCAGACAGTGGGCCAGTGGCAGAGCTGAGACTAAACCCTAGGTGCCCTGACAGTCTAATGTCCTGTCCACTGGAGGGCTGGTCAGTGGTAGTTTTCTGGGAATAAAAATAATTTAAAAGACTTTCAAGGTGGCTATAAATTAAAACTGACTTTTCTGCAGGCACCAGGTGTTAATTATTAATACAAGACCTTTGCATATTTTCCACTTCAGGACAGAAATACTTGAGACAGATTTGGAAGGTTTGTGAAAAGATCCATGGAGCTTTAATAGCTAATTTGCCAAATGCCTTCTTTTTATACAGATTTGTGAA
The DNA here is from genome assembly GCF_007399415.2 of Gopherus evgoodei. Lineage (NCBI taxonomy): Eukaryota > Metazoa > Chordata > Testudines > Testudinidae > Gopherus > Gopherus evgoodei. Next base: position 111,834,105 of record NC_044327.1, on the reverse strand, counting down.
ATAAAAAACTGCAATAAGTGCATATTTTTTGAAGCCAAAAAGAAACAGGATCTCTACATGTGGTGAGAAAATACACTATGCTTTATTAAATCTCCCTCTATAATCATAGTTGCTTGTATTCTGAGAACAGTGGTTCTCAAACTTTTGTACTGGTGACCCCTTTCACATAGCAAGCTTCTAACTGCAACCCCCCCCCCAAATTAACACTTTTATATATTTAACACCATTATATATGCTGGGTGCAAAGCGGGGTTTGGGGTGCAGGCTGATAGCTCACGAACTCCCCTGTAATAACCTCATAATCCCTTGGAGGTCCTGACCCCCAGTTTGAGAACCATTGGACTAGAACTCTATTTAAAAACATCCTACAGTTTGAAGATTTACATCTTTAGTGATCAATACATTTCAAGAGTGACATTTTAAAAAAATACAGTTAAACTTGCTCATATGGCAGTGTGCACTTGCTTTCCCTCTATTTCTTACCAGAAGAAAAATGTTCCACTATTCCTTGTGGGGTTTAAGTATACTGATTTTTTTTGTTTGTTTAAATAAATTTGTATTTGAATATACCTGAAGCTGCCACAGAATTTTAAGTCTTCCCTACAGGACTGCGGCAGAAGTTTAAGCCAAACTTCCCACAGACTACTTCAGGTCTTGGCAATAGTTGCAAGAATAAATTAGGCTTGCTTTGTTTACAAAAATACTATTTTAAAATTTTTATAAGCAGCAAAGTAATTGTAAATTAAATATTATTTTCTGTGAAACCTCATCATTTGAGGTCTGCTGTTTATACCTTAAGCCATTTTTAATTTAAATATGATTTATATGCAACAAAGGCCAGTTTTAAAACTACTACAGTAAAAAGCCTGGCTGAAATTTTACTATAGAATTCTAAAGTATTTTTCTTGCCATTACTAATGGATGTCTTTTTTGTTTCAGGCTTTCAAATTCACCTCAAGGACCATCAGCCAAATTTTTAGTACAGAATAGTAAGTTGAGCTCTCAGATTACTTCTACTGTTTTTATTTATCTGTTTTTCTTATAAAACTGTTTAAAATCTAAAACTGTTCAAAATCATTGTAGTTCATACCCTGGCAGAACTGAAGATGACTGGAAACTGCCTGAGAGGCTCACGACCTCTTCTGTCCTTTGATCCGGCAAGTACAGGATTTCAGATTGCTTGACCTATAGTATCTCTTATTTTCTTTTTCTCTATACTGCTGTTGCCTTCTGTGTGTTCATAAAATTGTATTTTTCTCTTCTAGGTGTTTGATCAAGAGCCACACTATGCTCTGTTAAAAGAGTTGTTTATTCAGGTCAGTATGTGCCAACTTTGTTTTGGGATTTCTTGCATCTTACAAACTCTTTGTGCAAATATTTCAGGCTTAATACCTATTGAAAGTTGTTGGTGTGTGTCTTGGTACTTAGACACTAATCCTGCAAAGACTTGCGCATGTGCTTGAAGTCAATGGGACGACTCACATAGGCAAGTCTCTGCAAGATGAGGATGTTCAGTAGTAAAACAAGATGAATGCAAAGGTAATTAAACGTTCTATTTTGGACTCGTGATCATTTTGGATGAGAAACTTTTTTTGCCTTTGTTATAGATTTTTAGTACACCACAGTATCACCCCAAAAGCCAGCCTTTTGTAGATCATGTATTCACGTTCTCCATCACAGACAACAGGATTTGGTTTCGAAACTATCAGGTTAGTTGTTTCCCTTGACTTTTTAAAAAATCGTACTAACTGTGTGGTTTCATATGAAATCAATGAAATACAGTAAATTGAAAGGAGACCTTTAACTATTACCAAGATATGCTGACATCCACCCCACTTATACAAAAAATATGATTTCAAAATGTTTTATGGTGGACTAAAACTTATCTTTTTACATGCTTAACATAAATTAGCTGCATTAGATTTTGGGCTTGAACACCTGTGAATCCATATGTGTAAAATGTTTAAAGAATAGTATGCATGTATAAGTCCAGCACAAGAATCTCAAATGAAGGTGTTTGCTATTTTGTTACAGATCATGGAAGAAGATGCATCTCTTGTAGAAATTGGACCTCGTTTTGTTTTAAATCTCATCAAGATTTTCCAGGGCAGCTTTGGAGGACCAACTCTATACGAGAATCCACATTACCAGTCTCCAAACATGGTAATAGTCTTGCTTTTGGTTTTGCTTGCATTTAACGAATTCCTTAGGCCTTGATTGTGCAAGCTGTTCTGTCTGACTACTGGCGGCAATTTGGGGGGCGTCATAAACCGATAGCTAAGGGTTAATGTTCTTTTACCTGTAAAGGGGTAACACCAGTAACCTGAAACACCTGACCAGAGGACCAATCAGGAAACAAGACTTTTTCAAATCTGGGTGGAGGGAAGTTTGTGTGTGAGTCCTTTGTTCTTGTCTTGTGCCTGTACTCTCTCGGCTATGAGAGGGATGCTCATAAGAGATCAGCTTGCAGGATCAGGGGCCTCCATGTCGCAATACGTGTAATAGGTTATAATTTTAGGATAAAATAATCACTGGCATGTGAACTGAGCAGATTTATGAAACTAATAATGATGAGTTGTTTGATCTCTCAATGAGAAGATGGCAGTATGCTGAGGAATTTGCCAGTTGAAGGATGATCTTTTTTAAAAGATCACTTTCTAAGTGGAGAGCACTTTCTGTACTATAAAATGTTGTTGTATGTGAACTTTTTGCAATATTACCTTGTTAGATGAGTTTTTTCGTCTCTCCTTCGCCTTTCAGTGCAACTGTATTAACTTACTCTTCTTGTTTTGATAGCATCGGCGGATGACAAGATTGGCTATAGCTGCTAAATTCAGAGAAAAACATCAAGTGAAAGACCTGCAGAAACTTAGGAAAAAAGAAGAAAAGACAATTATTCCAGAAGATCCTATGGAAACTGTCTTTGACACTCCAGCAGAGGAAAAGCCATTGGAAATAGTGTTGGTGAAACCTGAGCTAAAAGTCAATTTGAAAAAGAAAAAGAAATTATTTCAACGACAAAGGAAGAGGCAAAAAAAAAAGTCCAGGGTGGGAGTGTAAAATGTTAAGTGGAAAACAATGAAGCAAATTTCAAAAGTCATATGTTAGTCTTGCATACTTAGCTCTGAAATATAGCTAACAACCTACCTTGCATATGATCTTATCTCTCATTTTTTTAAAAAGTCAGCAGCTGCTTGCCACCAACTTTGAGTAAATGAAAAATCAGATGTGGATTTCTTCTGCTGTAGGACTCATCTTATCTCAGACTGTGTTTTAAATAAAATTGGTTGGTATTTTTGTTGTACATGTGTCTTCCAAAGAATAGATACATTGCCTTACAAAGCTCTTGGAGAAATAGGAACATTTTAAGGGGAAGGTGTTGCAGAGCAGCAACAAGAGGTGAATAAGAAAGTCTGATCAAAAATTTCTTACAACTGAAAGTTATGGGTCTTGTATGGGTCAGTAATGCTGGGTTTTGGGGTGGGAGGAGCACTACCTGAAGGAGTTTGGGTGCTTTCCCCTAGCCATAGTTCAGAAGTTTAGCTCCCCAGCAGTAGTCAAGATCTTACAGTCTAAATTACATTTGACATACAAGTACACTTTCTCTTTAAAAGATGCAGCTTGCCTACAGTACTGGTTCACTTTTTCTTGGCCGGTTACCCACCCTATCCCATGGTTCTTGGAGAAGAGAAAGGATTGTGATTTTTTTTTTGATCACAGGAATTTTTTTGTTGGCATTTTTAAGAATAGTGATCTACAAAAGCATAAAGGGCTTGTCTTATAGAAAACGGGGCAAACCATGTTTACTTTGTGTTGCTCCTGGTGTCCTGTACCAAGTGTGCTACTATTACTCAAAGATACAATGGAACATTGTCCTTTGTGGGTGCTGATGCTCCTTGATATTCCACCCTTCTCTATTCTAATTTCTAGTGTGGTAGGTTCTGTACAAACACAGAACAAAAAGACTGTCTCTGCCCTCCCAAAGAACTAACACTCTGAAGAACTATTGTCTTAGCTTGGGCCTTTTTTTAAAGTTATTACTAGCAAGAGCAGTCAGGCCTGCAATTAGCTAAGAGAGTGTAGGCAATGCATGCACCAGAACTCAGTTCTAGTAAATGAGATTCTGTAACAGAAGAATGAGCTCTGCCTGTTAAGTAAATCTTTACCTAAAATGAAATGGGGTGGAAGAGGGTGTACACTTTAGTTTTTAGTAGATTAAGCCCATGGGGCCAGGGAGTGCCCTTTTCCGTGATTGCCAGCTCCTAGTACAATTAATTAAATCTCACACTTATACTTTCAGCACCTGTGGGGTTTTTTTTTTTTCCTTCTAGTAGGAGCAGTGTTACAGACTTTTAGTAGATACATCAGGTTCTTTTAGCTAGGTACCTGTACTGACTCTGCATAAAGCTTTTCATTAGGGAGAATGGTTGTGGTGAAGGAAATAGGGAAAAAACTACCCCTACCGCTGGTAGGAAACTGGACCAAACAAGGGAATATGGAAGAGTAAAAGGTTAAATAGTGCAGTGAGGAGCTGAATAGGCAAGATTTTGTTTTTCCTCATTTGTAGTTTGTAAAAGGGTGGCTGCTTAGTAAGCACCCCCTTGTGGCCAGAGAGATTGCTTTGCAAGCACACTTCACTAGATTCAGGCCAGTCCTTGCCCACAGACAACCTGCCAACCTGAAACATATTCTCACCAGTAACTGCACACCGCACCATAATAACTCTAGCTCAGGAACCAATCCATGCAACAAACCTCGATGCCAACTCTGCCCACATATCTACACCAGCGACACCATCACAGGACCTAACCAGATCAGCCACACCATCACTGGTTCATTCACCTGCACATCCACCAATGTAATATACGCCCTCATATGCCAGCAATGCCCCTCTGCTATGTACATCTGCCAAACTGGACAGTCTACGGAAAAGGATAAATGGACACAAATCAGACATTAGGAATGGCAATATACAAAAACCTGTAGGAGAGCACTTCAACCTCCCTGGCCACACTATTGCAGACTTTAAGGTGGCCATCCTGCAGCAAAAAAACTTCAGGACCAGACTTCAAAGAGAAACTGCTGAGCTTCAGTTCATCTGCAAATTTGACACCATCAGCTCAGGATTGAACAAAGACTGTGAATGGCTTGCCAACTACAGAACCAGTTTCTCCTCTCTTGGTTTTCACACCTCAACTGCTAGAACAGGGCCTCATCCTCCCTGATTGAACTGACCTCGTTATCTTTAGCTTGCTTGCTAGCATATATATACCTGCCCCTGGAAATTTCCACCACATGCATCTGAAGAAGTGGGTATTCACCCATGAAAGCTCATGCTCCAAAACGTCTGTTAGTCTATAAGGTGCCACAGGATTCTTTGCTGCTTTCACTAGATTCAGGCCCCTTAAGCACTCCACACAGTCTCTTGTGTTTAACAGCACCTGCATCCAGAGTTGGTTTATTAAGATTCAGACAGTTCTGAGTTCCTAATAGCAAATGGCTCAAACATTAGAGTCCCCTATATAAAGTCCATAATACAAAAGTTCATAGTTAGCCCTGGTTTTGTTTTTCCTATACAGGCCCTTCAGTATGTTGTTGTCCTCAACTCAAGGGCACAATCAAATCTTTTTTCATTAGTCCAAATTTCTTGCCATTCTGCTTTTAATTTTTCTGTACTGGACTTCTGAATTCCTGTTTACTCAAGGGTAGTTTTGTCAGTTTCCATTTCTTACAAGTTTTTTATCTGCTTTTTCTAGCATTTCATTCTCTTATTTCAGTATGTGCTGGGATCCAAGCTAATATATCTGTACTGATTCTGTCATTAGAAATACAGTTTCATTGATTAGATCACTTGACATACTGAGACACCCTTTTTAAAATCTCTGTTAAGTAAGGCCTGAGATTGAATCTGAAAAATGACCACTGCTGCTGGACATATCTCCCAGATTTAAGTTAGTGGTAGTATAATGTCTACTAGTTTGGCTGTCATGACAGCTACAAAATTGGATTTTCTTTTAAATGTACTAATTCCAAATTTTGGTATATGCTGTCCCTATTCTTCTTGTTTTGTTTTTTTAACCCATCTACATATATATATGACAATCAACTCCACTTCTCATCGGTACAGTGGTACAGTTCATTTTTAATAACTGTCTCTTTTTTACCCTTAAGTTTATAAAGTAAATCAAAATCCACATTTGGACATGCAACTTTTTATCCATAAGTAATTTTCCATGACAAAGTTTTGATGTAATTTAGCTTTTTCACTTCAACTTCTGCATCCACATTTTAACTTCTAGAACTTCTGAGGCAGAATGCAGTCTATATACCAGCCTCCCCGAGGGAGCTCATTCTGAGTGGCTGGAAGAGAGGGGAGGGCCCCATCCTACACAACAGGGCTCTTGATCCTGCACCCTTAAAGGAACAGTGTCTTGGCCTTTCTCCCTATCCAACTGTCACATTCCGGGATGCAGTCCAGTAAGGGGTTGTGTCACCATGTGCCCTGAAACTTGGGGTGCCTCACTGTGCTTTACTGCAATAGCTCCCAACCTGGGCCACTCACAAACAGCTTCAGGTCACACCCTGCAACATGCCAGCACATTCCAGTCACACTGGTTTCCATCAGCCTTGGTCACCACTTGCAGGGTGAACCCAACACACTCCCAGTCTAAACTTTTCCTCTAAAATGTGTTCTGCACTGTCCAGTCCTTTCTTGAACAGATCAGATATTTTAGGTCCATTTCCTCCATAAGGAACAATATCCAACAGTTTGCTTCTTTAAATGGAGTTACCCAAACAATTTAATTTGAATGCAACACCAGATTAGTTTTGATTAAAGAACAAAACAAGTTTATTTAACTACAGAGAGAGAGAGAGAGAGAGAGAATTTAAGGGAGTTAATACGTTTTTATAAGGCATTAAAGTGAGAAACAAATGAAAAATAAAAAACTCAGGTGCTAAAACTTAACAAGCTAGACTTGGGTCAAGGTAAAAATCTTTACCCCATACTCCAAACAACAGGGCTTAGGTCAGTCTCCCTCCCAAAGTTATATGGCTGTTTATGGGGGTTTTTTTTTGTTTGTCTTATCTGATGAAATGAGAATAAGAGATGGATAGGGAGAGAATACCTTGTGGTGCCCATCACTTTTATAATCCAGTCACGTTCGGAATGCATTTTCCTGAGGATTATTGCTAGATAAAGTTAGTTCCCACTGTGAGCCTGGAGTCTTGTGGTGAAAGAGGTTCCATGCTGTTTGCTAAAATGTAGATTGATCTGTTTCAGCTACCCTTCTTTGCCAAATTCTGGCCACTTGACAGGTGATTGCCCATCAGTTTTGATGATACCTGACTAGAGGCGTCAGCCTTTCCTGTGTCTTTGAGAAACAGGTTTATCCATGCCCCAGGCTTGTCTTGTAGCCTTATGTCAGTCATAATTTCATCTTATATTCATAACTTTACATATAATGCTGCTATTTAGATTCCACCATGATATTGTTGACGAGTGAGTTCTTCATTTTCAAATGATACCTCACAAAGCATACTTTGTACAAAGATTATAGTAGTATATAGGTGCATTTGGTCACACCCTCTCATTCCCTGGTAGCACGTCTCTCTTCTGTTACCAGGCCATTTCCTGATCCTTTGTTCAATCCAGTTCCTGGGAACAGGGACTTGTGGCCCTCTCCACTCTTAAAGGGATATGTCCCATTACATGGAGGTTGCTTGGCACTAGCCACTGACGGCTAAATCAGTGCAAATAAAGAATTTCATCCAATAAAGAATTCAATCACAGGATTGTGGGTTGTACAGGATGGGCTTGTTCTAGTAGTGGAAAAATTGTTTGGAGGTGGGCTGAGCAACCAAAAACCAAGACATGACAGATCTTTAGGCAAGTGAGTAAATTTGCAATCTGATTGGCTGCTGCTGTCCAGCAATGCCTGGAGAGTATTATGATGAGAACCCCTAGCTGTAAGTAGACCTTGTCTATACTGCAAGAGTTTTATAATGATTGCTAAACTTGGTTATGGCTCAACTTTGTTACAAAAGAAATTAACTACATCTTTGCAGATGTAGTGTAGCTCTATCTATACAAACTAAGCGACACTGTGATTCAGCCTGCTTAAGCTGCAGCAAAGTTCAGTTTCAGTTGTTTATGTAGTGTAGATCAGGTCACAGATGTTGGAACAGAGGATTATGCCTCTCCGGTTAGTCTCATTACTTGTGACTACTGCTCAACAGTAACCAAAAGGCAGCTGCTCTCTTCAAAATCAGGTTATGCACACATGATAGTTAGACTGATTATATGTATACTTCTACCTTCCAGAGATTCATGTCAGGATGACAGAACTCTGGCACTGCAGATACAGATGAATGACCTGCTGGAGCCTGAGTGACTGCTGAGCTGGTTGCATGGATACCGCCGGAAAGGCTGGATGCTAGAAGTGTGGTGGGAACTTGTCTCCCAATACTGGATCAGCAGGTGTTCTTAAAACCTCATTATTACAGAAGTATATTTATTCTCTCTCCTGTCTGGCAGACAATTGAGCTAACCCCTTCCTCTGCACTGTTAGTTTTCTGATACCATTATTTTAAAAAAGGACTACAGAGCCTATCTAATGCCAAGTATCTTTAACAGTGGTAGGTCATTACCAGCTACCCCCAAAGAAGGTGAAAACAAACCTGCAATAGGCAATTAGGGAACACCCAGTCCATAGAGGAAGTTAATTAGAGGTGGTTGCCTGTCCTGCAGCTTGGGGCTGTTTGTCACTTCCATACATTTTGTTTTTAACCTTTTACTAATATAATGTGAGTATTTTCCCCAGCCTTCAGCTAACACAGATGCTGTGTGTTAACAGTCTGTGCCCAGGAACTTCAATAAGTGTCTTAAGCTAATTTTAATACATGTAAAAAGAAACAAAATGCTCAACACTGGTTACAAAACAGACACAAGTCCCACCTGATTGCTTTGTGAGCTTCACCTCAGGGAACATTGACTCACCTCTTCTAAAGCAGCCAGGAGGATCCCACTGCCAGGCCATGGTGACCAGATAGCAAATGTGAAAATCCAGCAGCGCCTGCGTATGTGTAAAAGGCACCTATATAAGACAAAGGCCCAAATATCAGGCCTGTCCCTATAAAATCAGGACAGCTGGTCACGCTGGGCCAGTGCTCAATCTCTGTTAGCCAACTGCCAGGGAACTTTCTCACCCCCAACATTCCACCCTACCACAAGACTTCCACCGGCCAAGAACCTTGGCCCTCCTAACATTCTAGCCCACCACGGGACATCCCGCCCCTCGCCCATCTGGCCCCGCCCCCTGGTCAGCTCTCTCCTGGCCCCGCCTCCCCGGCCGGCAGGGGGAGGAGGCCTCATCTCTTTATGGCCTGTGCGCGCCTTCCGGCCCCTCCCTGTGCGCTGCCGGCGGCGAGACCGGCTGGCGTGCCCCTGGCGCGGAGCTGGGCCGGCTCCTCGGGCCCCACGCGCCGCGATGAAGTGTCACTACGAGGTGCTGGGGCTGGCGCGCGACGCCTCCGACGAGGAGCTGAAGCGGGCGTACCGGAGACTGGCGCTGCGCTGGCACCCAGGTACGCCGGGCTCGGGGCCCCGCGCCGCGCGTGGCCGCTCCTCCATGCTGGGCCGCCCCTTTCCCGGGCCGGCCCGCACCATCGGGGGTCACAGCCGCGCCAGCGCTCCCGGCTCAGAGAGGGCCCTGCGCGGCCCGCCCCCCAGGCCAGGCGGGCCCATGCGGAGGGCAGGTGGGCAGCGGGCGGAGCCGCGAGGGGCTCTAGGGACTCTGCGGGGCCGGAGTCAGAGCCCGTGTCCCACTGGCTGAGCCCGGGGCTCCCATCGCCGGGCCGGGCCGGTGAGGCTGCCACTGCCCCCTCCCCCTTGAGGCGTCGCTCAGGTGTGTGGGTTCGGGGCGGGGAGCCCGGCGGGGCGATACCGTCTCACGGGTATTTCTCCTGGCTCATCTACCAGCCTCTTTCCCTCCCTCTTTGAAGCGCAGCAGTTTGTGTGCGGGCAGGGGGGCCAGGGGCTTCTCGGGGCCCTTCATCTCGGCTTTAGAGGCCAGTCTCCCTCGCGTGGTACCTAGCGGGCGTACAAGCGACATGACAAGTCAGAGGCTAAGGCCGGAAGCGACGCCGCCAGATCCAGTCTGATCTCCTGTATATCACGGGCCACCACTGTGCACCTGCACAGCAACCCCAGCAACCAAAGTTAAACCGCAGCAATACAGCCCCCCCGAGACTAAAATATTATGTACCACAAGCAGCGAATTAGAGGGACTGAGGTGTGCCAGTGTCCAAGGCCTCTGCAATGGCAGGGAATTGATTAAGTGAGATACATCTAGATGATATTGGCAAGCGTCTCATGCTGTAGAGGAAGGGAAAACCTCCCCAAGGTCATTGCCAGTCTGACCTGTGGAGTAGTTCCTTCCAGACTGCACATAGGATGACTTTTCAAAATGTCTTTTGTATTTTTCCTGTTTGCTTTGTGTGCTCAGTGTCACTTTATATAGAGTCAGTTTCCCTTGTTTGCAACCTGTGACAGGCAAGAGTACACTTCCTTTTTAAACAGGAAACCTTTATTCTAAAAACAACAAAAGTTGGCAAGAAGACTCAGAGACAGGTGTAGTATCTGAAACTATTTTGTAATTCTTATTGGAATTGACATTGTTCCTTTAATTGTTTCTTTACATGCAGCAGTATCACTTTAAGTTATACTGAAAATAAATATTAATTCTCCAGACTTGCTCTTAATATGGCTGTTAATGTGGCAGAGTGACGATGGAAGGAGAAACATTAATGAAAGATGAAGCTGGATCAGCAGTCATATTTTAGTAAACTGTGGTGTACCCAATAATCCAATAAGGGCCTTGAGCTGTCCTTCTGAATTGACTTTTTTCTTCATTTGTCTGATTTCCTAAATAATTACTTTGTGACATGAGTCCCAGCTGTTGCTATGATCTTTATGGTTTAAATTGTAATGACTTCTATTGCAGACAAAAATCTAGAAAATGCTGATGAAGCAGCGGAACAGTTTAAATTAATCCAAGCGGCATATGATGTACTGAGTGATCCTCAAGAAAGAGCATGGTAAGTAATATTTGTCTGCCAGTGGAGCAGGAAAGACAATGTAACAAAGGGCTTGATTCTGCATTCCTGTCTTAGGTAGCACTCACATGGAAATCATTTGTGATTTCCTTATGAGGTTAACGGTCAGTTTACAGGTTTCTCCCATCAGTAACGATGTATACAACTGTTAGGTCCTGGGGTTACAGCTACAGAACACATTAGTCATATTCTTGTAACAAAGAACACTTGAAATCACCTTTTAAAAATTGTGTTCCTGGATCATTTTGTTGTGTGTTAAATAGTTTTTGCTTCTGGTTCTCTCTCAAGTATGTGTCCCAGGTTTATAGTTGCATGCACCTTTTTTTCCTCCTTGGATAACAGTGAGCTGCTTGCTTCATATGTTTAGCTACTTTCTCAGGAAGCACTATTCTCAGTTTTTCACGTACTGAAAGAACAAATGGCATACACCAGCGTAAAAGTGGGGAGGGGCTGGAGAATGTGTTTAGAGATCTGTAGAACCTGTAATTCACATTTTTGGAATCCTCAAGAAACATCTTATTCAAACATGTTAGATAACTTTCTCCCAAAAGAATTACAGTAAAAGTAACAGGTACTCCATGAACAACTAGAAGCTCCCACACTGCCTTGGGTTTTCATCTCAGTGATTCTTAAGTTATGTGTTCTTGATGTTGTTTTCTTCTAGGTATGATAATCACAGGGAAGCTCTGCTGAAGGGAGGGGTTGATGGAGAGTATCAAGATGATAGTTTGGATCTGCTGCGCTACTTCACTGTTAACTGTTACTCTGGATATGATGATGATGAAGAGGTAATGAACTGACTCTCTACTGAGTCAAGTTAAAACTTCTTTAAAAAAAAAAAAAAGCAATGGAAGTAAATTGGTGCATTGATAAACCATTCTTAAAATTACCGAACATAAATGGAAAAATGTTTATGGTACACTTTAAAAAGGGAGTGGGAGAGGAAAACATGCGTTGAATATTTAGTCAGTTTTAAATGTCCCCTTAATCAATACTGCTGTACAACTGTATAGCAACACTTTACATGTAATACTTCCCCTGTCACTTCGCTTTCACTGTGCAATCCTATTATGCTGAAATGTTTCACAAGTTGGAATGCTTTAGGATATAAAAAGCGGTATTATGCCAGTGCTCTGGGGTATGGACTTGTTGCCATTTAACTTTGGTTGAGTTTAAGGTGTTGATATTGATCTAAAAAGACCCAAATGGTTTGGAACATGCCTGCCTGAGAGATTGCCCATCTCCCTATGATACTGCCATAGCTGCAGTGAGCTGGGACACCCCTAACTTATAATAACAGAGCTGCTGGTAGGCAGTTGTTGTCTTTGGAATTCTCTACTGCCTTAGTCCAACACAACTGCCTGGGTCATAATGGGTTTTTTTGTATTTGTTGATTGTTTTTTAAAAATAAATAAATATAAATAAATAAAAATTGGAAGGACTCCTAGAGCCTGGCATTATTACCTAATTTTAGTATACAAAGTCTTTATTTTGACTTAAAAGTGTTACTGTAGAATTTAAATAGTGATCTTTCTCTGAAGTTGATCATTTCAGTTCTTTAGTTGTATAGGCATACAATTAATTTCTCAGTAACAATGGTATATATTTCAGGGGTTCTTTGCAGTCTATCGTCAAGTATTTGAAAATATTGCAAAGGAAGAGATGGAATATATATCTCAGGAAGATATTGAAGAATTCCCTACTTTTGGATACTCTCAGAGTGATTATGATAAGGTAAGATACATAACATTTGGAAGTCTAAATAACTATTTTTTACACTGTAATATCATTGGGAATTGGGGCTTAATCCATCTCTTTGAAATCACAGGAAAGGCTCCCATCGATGTTATTGAGAGTTGAATCTGGCCCAATGTGTACATAAAGCCTTCCCTGCCTGACCAAAAGCTCTTATTTAATGCCTTGTGTATACTAAACCTTTTGCCGCTTTACCTACACCAACATAGTTAAAATGTCAAATCCCCTAGTGTAGATGCAGTTATTCCAGTATAAAAGTGCTTATAGCTTATTCCAGTTCAGTGAAGTGAAATAGAATATACTGGTATAAAGCTCCTTATACTGGCATATTTATGTTGGTTAAAAAAAATCTCACCGATTACTGGCTTAGTTATAGCCATAACATTTAAAGTGTAGACCAGGCCTAAGAAATAAAAGGATAGATTTAATCATTGATGTCTGGTTGAAACTAGCCTTGCTGGTGTTCTGAAATGCTATGTATTACAGCAAGGAATACCTGAAGATGTGGTAACTATTTATTAAGAGACTGTATTTGTGTTTATATAATTTTTCTATTTTATTAAACCACAATTACAAAAGTAAAACTTGCTGACTTCATAACACAAAATACGCAAGATAGTAGATAACTAACAATTGTGACTGCTGCTGAAATCTCTCCAGCCATCTAAGGCTTTTCATGGTGGTGCCCCTGCTTTATACTTCCGTGATACCAGCTATACTCCCAGCTGTTCTGTCATGTCTGTCTTCCTCTCCTAGAGGCTGATCCTTTCATTCTGCTATGTCAGCTAACAACTGAAAAATCTCCCTTTTGTAAAATTCTTCCCAGAACCTACTAGCATGTTTATGCTGCCTTCAACCAGTAAGCTGGCAATCAGCTCCCTGTGTAAGCACTTAAAGAGTATCACTAAATCCATATTCTAGTCTGTTCCTTCCTGTGCTTACCTCTTCGTAATACTTCCTCCTAACATTTAAATTATATTATATTATTCTTTTAATCAGTTGTGAGTAATTAGTACATATCAGATGAAAACTAGAATGAAAACACATTTCACTGGAATATTTTGTCCCTGATTTGCAGTAACACTGTTTTCACTATGTGTATATTAATGTACCTTCTATCCTGTTGAGACATGTACTCTAAATTGCCCAAGATAATCAAAGTCCTAACACAGACTATTAGAGAAAATTGTTTATGAAAGTCTGTAAAAGTTGGAGCAAATAGCATGTTACAAACTAGACTGATAAGGGGCCTTCAAGGCTGCAAGTAAAGTGATGGATTGGCATAATGAGCTAAAAATTGTAGAAATGGGAGGAAATGTTTGTGGGTGACTCACCAAAATCTTTTCATGGAATGAGATTGATACACCATTTTTCACCTTCTTTATCTGGGGTCACTAAGTGGAAGCTGTGGGAGCCATGGATTAAAGCAAACAATTTTTAACCTTGACTGACAATGCCACCATTTGCTGAGACCTTGAGATCCACCATGACATTGTTGGGTCTTCATCATCCTGATCATGGAAGGTATTCTGACCAGACTGGGCCAGAAAGATGGAATGAGATGATATGCTGCTTTCAGCAGCCTTGGTTAAAGCTGGTGTGAACCTGGAGTGCGAACCTTGAGTTCCTGTTGTCACCCCCTTCCTCTGTCACTGTCCTCCTCCACGTTATTTTTCCTCTTTCCTATCTCTCTCTACCTTCTGTTTTCTGAGTGTTGGACTTAGCTGACCAATACTGCACCTTTCTCAACACTTCTGTGAACCTGTGGCTGGAGAGGCCACCTAATAGCAATGTCTTAAGCAGCCCAAAGCTGGTATGAGTTTGGTAGGTCTCAGAGTGGCTAATAAGACCATGTACTAGGTCTGTGTTTCTCCACCAGCAAGGTTGCAAGAGAAAATCAGCACCAGAGACAAGCTATATATTTTTTAATTTGCTATTCTTTCTCTCTCCATGTGCGTCTTTTGTCTTAAAGGAGGAAACAGCATTGGTCTTCCAAAAGCAGCAGCAACAATTCAAAACCATTTAAACTAACCTCTTCTTGCTACCTCCAGAAAGGACAGTGAATATCATCTAAGACTGTCAAGTGGGGCTTTTTCCTATAAATGACTCTATAGAGGCAACAGGAATATGGGATATTGCCATAATAAACGGCTTAGTAATTTTTATTTCAAATGCATAAACTGTGGGGTTTTTTGTATCTCCTTAATAAATGGCTAAAAAGACTTTTTTAATGGCAGTTGTTACAGTGGGAGTTGCCAGCAGTATCTTGACAGGAAAACCTAGATGTTGCTTAACTGGTTAATATTGTAACAGAGAAGAGTGGTTTCCACTACCATCTTATCTCGTTGGGCCAAAGACCTATCCCCTTACTGATGCCACAGACCAATGGCAGCTTTTATTAATTAACTTAGTGTGAACTTGGAACTTGGCTTCAGTAAAATTCTAAATCTTTTTCCACATAGTAAGAAATATCTTGAATTTCTACAAGGCATTGGGTTTACAACCACATGACATCTTGTTTTTAAAAACTTGCATATGGAACTAACAGCATACATTAGATGGATTAAAAGTTGGCTTATTGATAGATCTCAAGATGTAGTTGTTAGTGGGGAGACCTCAATGAGTGATGCAGTTTTCTAGCAGAGTCCCTCAAGGATCTTGGTCCAGTGCTATTCAATATTTTTATCAACAATTTAGATGTTAAATCTTTGCTGGTTACATTTGCAGATGACACAGATTGGTCAGGTAATAAGTAGTGATGAGGATTGATGACTGTTATGATGTCATCTGAATCACCCGGTTAAATGGTCACAATCAAACAAAATACCTTTTAATACAGCTAAATGCAAGATAACACACCAGGGAACAAGAGTGCAGTTTACGCCAACAGAGGGGAAACCATCTTGGGCAGCAGTCACTCAGAAATGCTGAGGCTAAAAGGGCTAGTGTGATCCTTATAAAAAGGGAATACTGTATTATGCAGAAATAAGGAAGTAATCTTGCTTTTCTACACAGTAGTGGTGGTAAGGTCGGTACTAGGATGCTATGTCCAGTGTTGGTGTCTGTGTTTCAAGAATGTGTAAATACCAGAGAGAGTTCAAAAGAGAACCACAAAAATGACCCAGCGTTTGGAGAAAAGGGTGGGGGAGCCTCATGATGTGAAGCTTAAGGAACTCAAGCTGTTTGGCTTATTGAAGAGAAGGTGAGAGGTGACTTGATCACTATATGTAGGTATTTACACACAGAAAAGATATGTGATTAGTGGTGGCTTTTCAATAGGCATAACAAGATCCAGTGGCTGGAAGTTCAAGTTAAGCAAATTCAATCTTGAACTTAGATGCAATTTTCTACCAGTGAGGGCAATTGAACAATGGAACAGTTTACCCTGAGAGGTGATGGATTCAGCACCACTTGGAGTCTTTAAAATGAGATTAGATATCCGTCTAAAAGACATGCTTTAATCCAGCTCCTGGAAAAAATTCTATGAGTTGAGTATACAGGAAGTCAAACGAGATGATTGTAAGGGTCCCTTCTGGCTTTGGAGTTTGTATATCTGAACATCTAAATAATCTTTGGTAGCTTTTTTCAGTATGATGTCTTACAACTTTTTCCAATTCTTTTTCAACAGGTAGTCCATCCTTTTTATGCTTACTGGCAGAGTTTCTGTACTCAAAAGAACTTTGCTTGGAAAGAGGAATATGACACACGGCAGGCATCAAACCGTTGGGAGAAACGAGCTATGGAGAAAGAGAACAAGAAAACTAGAGACAAAGCAAGAAAGGAGAGGAATGAACTGGTTCGTCAGCTAGTGGCTTTTATTCGTAAAAGAGATAAGAGGGTACAGGCACACAGAAAACTCATAGAAGAACAGAATGCAGAAAAAGCTAGGAAAGCAGAGGAGCTCCGGAGACAGCAAAAACTCAAACAAGCTAAGTATGTAAATATTGAAGGAAGCATTTTGGAACTGAGAAATAATCATAGGAGATTCATATTGGGTCATATTTTTACCACCTGCAGCTTGCATTGTTTTAAAGAGTAAACGTCGGCATTGTGAACTTTTGTCCTTAAGTCTGAGATCTGTAGTCTGAGTTGCTCATGGCAGAAACAATCCTCCTTGTACCCAACACCTTGTGGGTAGTAAAGAAATATGAAATAAGTTTTAATAATCAGTATTTTATTGTTGCCAAAGTCTTCAGTGCCAGATAATCCACAAAACAAAGGTGGTAGCAGGTTGGCAGAAGTATGCTGAGTATAAGTGGAGTGGGAGGGGGTGGGAGTTCCTTTATCACAGAGTATCGCAGTTGAGGGACATTTTCTATCCTGTGATAGACCCAGGCCAGTTGAGAACAGCAGAGTAGTAGAAGGGAGATATACTGGCCACTGGATAAGCAGTTTTCTGTTCCCTGAGTGACCAGAGCAGGGGCTGCTCCAGGGTAATGAGAACACCTGAGTCCAGTTAACCTGCAAAGAGTCAGGTGAGGCAGTTAAGCACCTGACTCTAATTAAGGCCCCTCTGATGCTATAAAAGGGCTCACTCCAGTCAGGCCAGAGGGAGCCAGAGGAGAGGAAGTGTGTGTGAGGAACTGGGAGCAAGAGGCATGCAAGAAGCTGAGAGTGAGTAGGCATACTGCTGGAGGACTGAGAAGTACAAGTGTTATCAGGCATCAGGAGGAAGGTCTGGTGGTGAGGATAAAGAAGGTGTTGGGAGGAAGCCATGGGGAAGTAGCCCAGGGAGTTGTAGCTGTCACGCAACTGTACCAGGAGGCACTCTAGATAGCTGCAGTCCACAGGGCCCTGGGCTGAAACTCGGAGTAGAGGGCGGGCCTGGGTTCTTCCCAGACCTCCCAACTCCTGATCAAACACAGGAAGAATTGACCTGGACTGTGGCTTCTACCAGAGGGGAAGGTCTCTGCGCTGTTTCCCGACCCACAGGGTGAATCTGTGAGGCAAGCAAATCTGCCAATAAGTGCAGGACCCACCAAGGTAGAGGAGGAACTTTGTGACAATCTCTAATAGCATTGGTGATTAAAGGCCTTTTTTTCATCTGTTTGATTAATATTTACAACCATTTCCTTAGTTTTGGACCTTGGCTGTGTAACTTGTACCTTTTCAGTAATCTAGTCTAGAATTCAGTGTGCTTTGCGTGGGTCTATACTTTAAGACCATTTAAAAGCTACATTTGCCCAACTGCTTGGTAGTGTTGTTTTATGTTATTTCTTAAACTTTGGGAACACTTTAGAACATGATAAATTTTTGCTGAGGAAACAATGCACAGGACTGATTAAAGGTTGATTAACTTGAGAGGAAAGGTGCTTCTCATTGGTAATAATCATATACCTCTGAAGGTGAGGAG
This sequence comes from Gopherus evgoodei, assembly GCF_007399415.2. Classification (NCBI taxonomy): domain Eukaryota; kingdom Metazoa; phylum Chordata; order Testudines; family Testudinidae; genus Gopherus; species Gopherus evgoodei. The sequence goes on along the minus strand of NC_044327.1, from coordinate 111,815,882 downwards.
TTTATTAGCCCATGATAATTCCTATCAACTCAGAATATCTGCACATTAACTAAAATTTTTGATTTTCATTTTAAATGAAAAGAACAAACTTGCATAAAATGACAAGCTGTTAAACTCAGACTGTTAAAAGGTAAACTTGGGGAGGGGGAACACGTCTTTTTGCCCTTCTTTCCCCACTTTCTCATCACGTTTGTCTTTCACTCCTCTCAGGTCCAAAAGAAATACTCTCCCTGGGCTAAGTGCAATATATTTTGTTTATATTTCAAGAGTGAATTAGGAGCAGGGCACTGGGGTTCTCTCACTGTAAACACAAAATATATTCCTGTCATAAAAGCCTTGTCCGTCTGGAAAGAGGCAGGGAAAGAAGCTTAAATATTTAACCATTCTTCTTTCCAGCAAATGCATAGGCCCACTTTCATTGTTTCTGGCTGTTTTTAGTAGAGTGGATTTTTTTTTTTCCACTGAAGGTAATGAAGCCCAAGTGATCGTTTTGCTGCAGGGAAAGAGCTTGAAAATTGAGTGCAGAAGGCAATTGGAGCGAAGATCTGAATAGCTGAAGTACAACTGTTGAGGAGTAATTGTACAGTAGTTATATAAATCAGACACTCACAACCTATCTGTTCTGTTTCCCAGTCCCTGCAAAGAAACTAGTTACTGGTGTGTTGGATTTGGTTGAGACAAGACAGCTCAGTCGTTTTCTTCTTTTTAAATACGTGAACATGACCAAATAAATAAAGCACTGTTACCACTGAATTCTCTGAAATATAAAAAGTTGTTGTATTCTGCTTAAAGGCTTGGTGAGCAATATAAAGAGCAGAGCTGGATAGCTATGTCTGATTTAGAGAGAGAATTGCAGCAGATGGAAGCACAGTATGAAAAGGAATTTGGAGATGGATCTGATGATGAAGAGGAAAGAGAGGAACTGGAGCCAAGAGAAGGAATAGATGGTAAGGGTCTGTTAATGTATTTTTGATTTTGATAGCTATAAAAGACCTTGCAGTTGCTCCATATTTGTATGTACGTAACAATATAGCTGCATTCAAATCCTCGAGGCTTAAGTCCAGATTCCCTGCTGACATACACCACTCACTTCAATTGAGCTAATTAAGAAAAAAGTTTAGTCTCATAATGTTTTGTTCTCCTTTCGAACACTTATCTTCATGTTAGTAATGGATGCTTGTTTGTGGTTGTGCGGGGAAGGAACAGGTTATTTAGGGAGAGAGGTCTTAGCACTCTGCACACTTCAGTAATCCTAAAGGGCTTGAATGGGCATTGTTGAAAGCATGCTGTCTCTTTAATTACTCATATCTCCTAAGAATCGCTCAGCCAATTTCCTTCCCCTTTGCTTTTCAGATAAACTGAGTGATGAAGCTGAAGGTGTTGAATTTTATGATGACTTGTACTGCCCTGCTTGTGACAAATCCTTAAAGACCGAGAAAGCGTAAGTTTTTTGTTTCTTTCAGACTCACCTAGGTTATCTGGACATCCAATACCCATTAAAGTTAATCCACTGTAATGGTATTTGGGCATCTACATGCCCTAGGTGGCTTTGAAAGGCTCAACCCTTTTCATTCAAGTAGGTTTTTTGGTGTTAGAATTTCCTATTGTGAACACTGAAAGGAATTAACCATTGTCATTGATCAGAGACCTTTATATGTAGATGAAATAAAATTTGCTTAGAGTAACAATTGCTCATGATTCATAGTATAGAAATTATCTACTGCTCCTCATAGAATGAAGAACCATGAAAAGTCAAAGAAGCATCGAGAGATGGTAGCGCTGTTACGGCAACAGCTGGAGGAGGAGGAGAAGGAATTTTCTGTATCTACAGATGACAAAAATGAAGTGAATACCAGAGAAGATGAAGAAATGGAAGAAACACCCAAACAGAAGTATCTTAAAAATAGATTGTTTACACTTACTGTAGCATTTGTTATAGTTAGGCTACATAATAGTGGTCTTTTGAAAAAGAGCCCTGGGATAGACGTGTGATCACATCAGGACTCATTTAATTGTACTGCACAAGTTGTTAAAATATCTCTTTGCATCAGTGTCCCAACACAAAAAAGTAGATTTTTTAATGATATCAGTGGAATGGACTATTGTAGGATAATGGTCTCCTACTACTTATTTGCTGGCTTTATAGAAAGTACATGCCAAAGCAAAGATTTTAATATTTTAAAACGGGAGACCTTGTTACAGGCCGAATATTTGTTGTATAGGTACAGCATTGTCAGGCACTGAGACTAGCCTAGAAAACCTTGTTTGCTTCAGTTAATTGGAAGCTAGTTTATGCAAGATGCAGCATATTTTTTAAAGCTGTATTATGCTTATGATTGAGCTGGTTCCTGAATATCTAGTCATTAAGGATCAGGGTTTTCAGATTCAGTTTGAGCAAGCAATCTACAGAGACAACACTAAATACCATAAACCGTGCACAAAACAGCTAACTGTTTTCACTTCAGGAGTCTGACAGTGTTGTTTTTCTCTAGCCATGACTTCCTGTTGCATTTGTGATACAAGTGAGATCAGAACTATTATCACTTAAAATGTAGCATAGAATTATTATTTAACCTTTCTAAAATACAATATTGGCAATTTAAGAGTGAAGAGTTGAATACATTTTTACCTTTACAGACTCTCCAAGAAGAAGAAAAAGAAACATAAAACGATGACGGTATGGAGTTTACACAATCTCTTTCTGTGGCTCTATTGAAAATCTAAGGAAGCTATGTAAGACTTGGTTAGCTCTTTCTGTGGTCTTCTGACCTAGCTTTCCAGTAGCGTCAGAAATTGAAGGAATTAAGAATTCTAGAGACTGGAAAAAGCTGCTAAATTTATAATATGTAATCGAGTGGTGTATTTCTCAGTAAGTCCATTGTTTTCAAAGACACTCTGACTCCATTATCTGTTTTAACACAGGTACTTGTGTAACCCCCATTATTGTAGTATCAGAGCACTTCACAATCTTTGGTGCATTTACCCTCACAACACCCCTGTGAGCTAGGGCAGTGCTATTAGCCCCATTTGACAGCCTCTCTGTGCTGCGGTTTTCCAAGTGGCTTGCCCAGGGTTACACAGTAAATCTGTGGAAGTGCAGGGAACTGAATTCAAATCTTGTAAATCCTAGTCTAATGCCCTAACTACCGGACCATCTTTTCTCTCAGCTAGAACAGGTTGCTGGCTTCCATTCAGGAAACTGTTCTGTGCGTGTTGCTCAGAAAACCATCACTCAGCTCTGACAATATGGCCAACTGTTGTCCAATAGATAATCTTCTATTTTTGTTTAAGATTGAGAGAGGCAGTTTTGAATGCTAGAGGTATAGTCAGAGGTGGTTTGCAGCTAATCCACTGGCCCCAGAAGAAGCACAATACTGTGCACTAACCTTGCCAACAGCACTCAGTAATCCACAAAATTCAATAATCTGTACTGAGCCTTTCCACATCCATGCAAATTAGTGATGTTCTCTTGTAGCTTTAGTTTACTTGCAGTCTTGGTAAGCTATTTTTGTCTGAGTTTACTAAAGTTACTAGTGTACTGATTCTCCTTCTCTTGTCTCCCAGCACCCCACTTCCACCCAACACAATTCTAATTGTTACCCTTTCAGTGTTGCTTAGGTTGAGAAAATCCATTATCTAGTTGCCTCAGTTCTCCTTGACCCTTGTCAATCTGGGTAACAGTTGTATTGTTTTGGCGGAAATTTTCCAGAGGCGAACACCTGGAATGGAAAATTTCAGCCCAAATGCTTAAGTGTTTGGCAGTTATAAGCAATTGAAAACAAGGTCTTTTAATGGGAATTGTTGGGCAACTTTAATAGTGGACCTCATAGAATCAAATACAAAATTACAAAAAAAATTGTTTGCTGTTTCGATGTATAGATCATTCCATCCTCCCTTCTTTATGCCTTAATGGCTGTGTGCTATGGGTTCTTGCAAAATCTGAGCTGTGAGTCTTAGATCTTCGATAAAGACTCTTATGGCTCTCTTCTCTTCAGCACAGGCTGATTCTTTCTCAAAATGCTACAGCCAAAACTTCAGTTCTCTTCACCTCACTGTGTCTCTCACAAAACATCAGTGTAAAAATAGGCAAGCTAGATTTTCATTGAGGCAAATTGTTTAATTGTTAAATCTGCAATTATTGTATACACAGTTGCCAACTAATTATCCTGGAGTAATAAATACTTTTTTTTTCCCCCTTTTGGATAGACGTATGAAGACTCTTTCAACAACAAAACTACAGATGATGCTACAGTTGAACAAAAAGAAGCAGACCAGGAGGACAGCATAACAGAAGAACTGGAAAATGTTAGCCAAAGAAATACTGCTTCTGAAAAGACAAGTGCTGCAAAAACTGTAGATGAAGTTAATGAACCAAAAAGTGAAGCAAAAAGGTAACAACATCACTTTGTGATGACTCGTAACATATGGCTTACTTTGTTGCATTCTTTAGTTTAATAGTCCATGTTTTAAAGGCCTGAATTTTTTCTCACCAGTGTAAACTGAAAGCTACTCCACTGAAATTGAGTTATGTCAGAGTAAAACTGGTATAAGTTAGAATTGGTTCCTAAATTGGCAGTGGCTTTAGATTGCAAATAAATACCCCCCATTTAATAAACAACCAGTATCCAAACAAACCATCCTGTTAGCAAATATGCTAATCTTGTAAATAAGTTAACAACTGAATTTTATGATGTCTTACAGGGGAAACTAGCAGGGGCACAAATGGGACTTAGGCACTTAACTCATGTTTGTGCCTTTAAAAACCTCATTCTGTTAACTGTGTAGCAACTTGATGAGTGGTTCTGGGCATTAATTATAAAGAGATTCTTCGTAGTTATCCAAAAAGTCACCACAATAGGGCAGTAGTTCTCAGCCTTTCCAGACTACTCTACCCCTTTCAGTAATCTGATTTATCTTACATACCCCAAGTTTCACCTTACTTAAAAACTACTTGCTTACAAAATCAGCTATAAAAATACAAGAGCGTCACAGCACACAGTTTACTGAAAAATTGCTTACTTTCTCATTTTTACCATGTGATTATAAAATAAATAGATTGAAATATAAATATTGTACTTACATTTCAGTGTATAGTATATAGAGGATAAATAAGTCATTGTCTGTATGTAATTTTAGTTTGTACTGACTTTGCTAGTGCTTTTTATGTAGCCTGTGGTAAAACTAGGCAAATATCTAGGTGACTTGATGTATCCCTGAAAGACCTCTGCATACCCCCATGGTTGAGAACCACTGCAATTGGGTATAGGCAGCAGTCTTGTTTATACTAACATACTCATTTTTGTAAAATTAGAACTTTGTTTACAGGCTTAGTTTTTGGCTGGAGCAAGTGGAACAAAGATTTTAAATGTTTAAAAAACAAGCCGAGTGGAAAAAATGTACAAATCATACATTATGCATTTCAACTTAAGTGAAATATTCCATCAGTAGTAACTGTTTAATATAAGAATGGCCATACTGGGTTAGACCGGCCAGTGCCAGTTACTTCAGAGGGAATCAACGGAATAGGGCAATTACTGTTATCCATCCCCAGTTGTCCAGTACCAGCTTCGGACAGTCAGAGGCTTAGGGATACCCAGAGTTCATCCTTGACCATCTTGGCTAATAACCATTGATGGACCTATTCTCCAGGAATTTATCTAGTTCTTTTTTTTTAATCCAGTTATACTTTTGGCCTTCACAACATCTGCTGGCAACAAGATTCACTGGTTGACTGATGCATGTGAAGAAGTACTTCCTTTTGTTTGTTTTAAGCCTTCTGCCTATTAATATCATTGGGTGACCCGAAGTTCTTATGTGAAGGAGTAAATAAGACCTCCTTATTCACTTTCTCCATACTATTCATGATTTTGTAGACTGTCATATCCCCCCTTACTCATCCCTTTTTCCAAGCTGAACAGTCCCAGTCTTCTTAATCTGTCCTCATATGGAAGCTGTTCATATCCCTAATAATTTTTGTTGCCCTTTTCTTTACTTTTTCCAGTTCTAATGCATCTTTTTTGAGATGGGGCGACCACAACTGCACACAGTATTGAACATGTGAAAATATTGGCTTTATATATTTCTATATCGATCTGTTTCTTAACAATTCCTAACATTCACTAGCTTTTTTGACTGTCGCTGCACATTGAGCAGATGTCTTCAGAGAACTTTCCATGCTGATTTCAAGATTTCTTTTGAGTGGTAACAGCTAATTTAGACCCCATCATTTTGTATGTATAGTTGGGATTGTTTTCCAATGTGCATTCCTTTGCATTTATCGATGCTTAATTTAATCTGCTGTTTTATCACTGAGTTTAGTGAGGACCCTTTGTAAAACTTTGCATTCAGATTTGAACGTAACTATCTTGAGTAATTTTGTATCATCTGCAAACTTTGCCATCTCACTATTCGCCCCTTTTCCAGATCATTTATTAATATGTTGAACAGCACTGGTCAGTACAGAGCTTTGGGGATCTGCTATTTACCTCCTTCCACTGTGAAAAGTGACACTATGTTCAAGATACTGCACAGTTAAGCACCACTTTTGCCAGTTCTCATGTCTGAGTATTGTGATGTGCAAACGCTTATGGAAAACTTTATGCAAACAGTTTAGCAGCAGGAAGACATTCCTGTAAAGTTATGTTGAAAGTTATGCATAAGGCTGTGTGTCTGTCATGGATTCTGTGACTTTTGCAGCGGCCACTGTGGCTGGCTCCAGGGCTGCCTGAGCAGATCAAGCAACTCCTGGGCCAGCTGTGGCTGGGGCAGTTTGGGTGTAGGAGGGGTCTCAGGGCTGGGGTAGAGGATTGGGGTGTGGGGTGGTGTTTACCTTGGGGGCCTCCCTGGAAGCAACCAGCATGTCTCTGCAGCTCCTAGGCAGAGGGGCCAGGGGGCTCTGTTAGATGACCCTGCCCATAGGTGCCGCCCCCACAGCTCCCATTGGCTGGGAACTGCAGCCATTGGGAGCTGCAGAGCCAGCGCTCGTGGCAGGGGCAGCATGCAGAGTCCCCTGGCCTTCACTTCCCCCTCATAGCTGTAAGGACATAGGGAGCCTGCCAGCCTTGCCAACCCTCTCCAGCACCAGCAGGGGTCCTGGGCTATGCGCCACTACCTGCTCTCCCCCCCCATCAATGCCAATGGGGGTCCTTGGCCACTGCCACCTCCTTCCCCCCCCCCCTTCGCCTCGACTACTCGCCCCATAGCACCTGCAGCCCCCCAGCCCAAGTTTTAGTCAGGGATATATAGTGTAAGTCCTCAGCAGGTCACAGACTGTGAATTTTTGTTTACTGCCTGTGATCTGTCCATGACTTTTTACTAAAAATACCCATGACTAAAATATAGCCTTAGTTATTCACTAAGCATTGTGGAATCCTTACCTCCTTTACTCTCCAGCTTCAAGGAAGTGAAGAGAATGAGACAACTGCTTCTTCATCTTCCTTACATTTTCAGTACACAGCAAAGTTATGTATAGTCACTTGTATAGTGCGCCCTTTCCCAGCAAACCTGTAAGGCCCTGTGCATGCACTTTTTTTATGAAAGCTCACATTTGGCCCAAACCAAAACACACACAAAGGCATGTCTCCTCTGAGCAGGCTACTTCCAGCTCTAATGCCCAGCTCTAGCTGATTACAAATCTGTTAACATTAAAAGAAATCTAAAGTTCATTTTGTTTCCCTCACTTGTTCTCAAATAGTTGAACCAATTTTGCTCAGACCTTGTGCCTATGAATACAATAAAATTCACTTTTGGACAAATTCCAAGCCTGGAATATATATTTCAGTCCTGCAGGCAAGTTTCAGAACATTACAGTGCTCTGAAATGGGTTAGAATGGAGAACAGTGTGCACTTTTAACTATAGCAGTCACTTCCATTAGATGCATCCGACGAAGTGGGTATTCACCCATGAAAGCTCATGCTCCAATATGTCTGTTAGTCTATAAGGTGCCACAGGACTGTTTGCTGCTTTTACAGATCAAGACTAACACAGCTGCCCCTCTGATATGTGACTTCCGTTAGAGTAACAACACAGGATGAAAGGGAATCGTCCGAGTAGTGAATCACACACACAAGGTTATTTATTAAGCAGAAATTAATGGTGACCAAAAAACTGAATTTAGGAAAGTGGGTTAAACGCTAGTTTGTGCAAAACATTAAAAAGTTTAAATATCAGCCCATTTAGGTCCAAGTCCAGTACCCACTGAAGTCAGTGGACCATGAGATGTAAAAGCTTTAGTAATTTAAAACTATCAGTTCTGCTGAATGTGTTCATAGGAAAAACTTGGTTCAGCGTGATGACAAGTAATCTGAAATCTTAAACATTCTTGTATTTTCAGCATCCCTAAGACTAAAGGAAAGAGAACCAAGGATACAAAAAAATCTGTTAAGGTAACTTCAGAGCTTCAAGATAAGGTAAACTACAGATTCTCAATGGCTGGTAAACAGTTTAATGTCCTAAAAACAAACAACTTTTGGTCTGGTAGTTTTCCAGCTCCTGACACTCTTTTCCTGTTCTCAAAAGCTGCTTTTGCCTGTGTTTTTCATGTATTTGTCCATAAGACTCTTCCTGTTTATGCATGTTTACCAAAATCTAAGAAAATGGAAATTATTTTCTTAGGAGGAAAACCGTTTATCTTCAAAGCTAAATATTTCATCTTAATCTAGGATCGTCTTCTACAGACATCGATCTTGAACTTCTAGATCCATCTAAACTTAAATCTGTCTTTGGGCCTCTCTATGTGGAAAAAATGAGCTGTTATCACAATATGTTTGTATGGTGCCTAGAGCAGTGGGGACTTCCAGTCTAGTTAGCTGTGTTAGGTACAAATACAATTTAGTTTAAAAATAATGGCCTGGCTATCTCCTTAAACAACATAGGCCATTACTATGAAACTGTTTCAGTAGCACCTAGAGGCCTCAGCCAGGTTAGAGCCCCATTGTGTTATGCAACGTACAAATATAGTGACAACTCCGTTCTATATATTAATTTATTATTGTACACACGCTGGTGGACGTAGATTTGGATTTTTAAAAAATTTGTAAGTAGATCTGGAAGGATTAGATTTAACTTGGTAACTGCTGCTAATCATCATCTACCCAAAACATTTTCTGTCCTTAATAATAGAAATTTACAGACAAGGAGAGTTAGATATACATGTTCATGGTTTAAAAAAAAAAAGTGCCATCAGTCCTATTCCTTCACATGTTAATTTTCTGAAATGCCTACAGTCACTCGACTTTAAACAAACATATTAATCTTTTCTGCTAGTATGAAAATATTTAACAAGAAAAAACTGGGAAATATAAGAAGTTTGAAATTTGCTTTAAAAGATGAGAGCCCAAGAAAAAACTAATATGCATAGTTGTTGTGCTTTCGGGGACACAGTTTCAAATCTTGGTGTTTCTTGCAGATCCGTAGTTCATTTAGGAGCCTATTTGGCACTTAATAAGTACTGAATGGAGCTTATTTGCCATAGGACATTTTTCAAATGTTCAAAAAGAGTTGATGTTCACATTTTCCTGAATGAATCATTCGTGCTTATTATCCATTTCGGAGGCTAGCTGTTTGTTAAAAATAAATGGTAACTGTTTAATATGCACTCATCCTTGGCCAGTAAAACAATAAAATAGTTTTATATTGTTTCCATAGTATCTACTAACATGAAGCATTGTATTTTTTTCTCCTACCAGAATGAAGATATTCCTATCCACTGTATAACCTGCAATTGTGAATTTCAGTCTCGGAATAAACTGTTTGAACACTTAAAGGCTACAGGCCATGCAAAAGCAATGCAGGCACCAGCTGCAAATGGTGCTGGGAATAGCAGAAGCAAAAAAGAGAAACGTAAAAACAGATAGGACATCTCGATTGTTTTAAACTTTTTTGGTTTTGGATGCATTTCTGAAGAAAACACTCAAAACCAACGGACAGGAATCCTACAATCAAAATTAAATTGGGAAGCAGTTCTTGGGTCTGCGGCAGTTTGCGTGGCAAAACGTTTTTATCTTGTGCAAAAATTTGTTTAATTTTTTACCAACAACGGAATTTCATCTTGCCATTTCAGGGGCTTTAAAATCTTGAAAAAAATAACACACATTCTTAAAGCTGGTTGTCATCCATACCCAGTGGGACTTGTATGAAAAGTGTACAGGGGGAGAAAATAATAAATTATTTTAACATGTTCTTTTTATTTTACAGAGGTCATCTAATATGAATTGGGATGGATAGGTGTCTGTCTCTGACCATCTGTCCATGGTAGACCACATAACAAAAACTTTAGACTTGAAGTTTCTCTAGGGTTCCCTATGGGACCCTAGTTCCTATCTAGGGTATGATGCAAATTAAGGCCCCACAAGTATAAAACTAGTTGTAAGATAAGGGTTAATCTATCCCTAATCTTTGCATAAGCAGCCAACCTGTAAAGAATAAAATACACAAGGGCAGTGTGTGATACCTTTTATTGGACCAAGAAATTAACTCACATTTGTAAACTGAATTGACAATTAGTTGTAATTTATACTTTACAGCTGAATTGTTTAATCATGTCTTTACCCTGAACAGGGAAAAAAGATGATCTAACATCCATGAGCTTTCTACTGATGACAGGAGGGGAGCACAGCACCTTGTGTCAGCAGCCTGGGATGGTACTGAGTGAAGAGGGAGAGCTGCTACCAGTCAAAGGAGAAAAGATCACTTTTGAGGGTGGGCAGGTGACTGGATTAGAACCCACGGCTGAATGAGTAAACCCTTCTTATTTATTTATTTTTTTAAATATCTTCCTCTATAACTATTAAACAAAATCCATCCTCCACATACAACTTTCCTTCACTGAGCCCCTGCTTGAAGAGCTTTCAGCAGCCCCTTTGCTCTGGAGGAATTTCACTCCTGCCCCTATTATGAGTGTAATAATAGCCTAGTTTTCCACTCAAGTGTTTTTCAGGAGTGAAGTATTGTTTGTTGTGTGCTGCTGTCTCCAGTCTTGGTTAGGAAGTGCACTAGCTACTAAGCAAATGTCACTGGAGCAAGATTACACAGAGCACTCCCTCTATTGCTGTAGAAACAGCATCCAGAATTTCAGTTAAGAGCAAGACAACCAGGCATAAAGAAAGGAAGAACTATCCCAGATATGATACAATTGTAATGGCAGTAGTATTCAGATGCCCTTTCATGTAGTGCCAGCCTGAGTACACCAGCCAGTCTCACTTGCTGGTCTGACATGCAGGAAGCCTAGGTAGAAGGCACTACCTAATTTTAAAAAATCATGTTTGATTTGTGTTAACAATAGGTATTGTTTTCTTAACACACCATTACAATAAGACTGATTTCTTGTAGGTATAGCAAGCTGAGTCAAGATAACTTTTCACATTTAAATTTTTAAGTTACCTATTTAGGAAAATTAGATCAATCTTATCTTCATACTATAAATTCCTTGCCGGCTGTAGTTATAACAAGATTTTAGAGCTTGGAGGGTGAGGAGAAACATTGTTCAGAGTCAACTTGCAACGGTTCTTTCCAAATGTCTCATTAGTGCAGCATGAAATACTTCCGCTGCAAAGGCTGCATCTTGTTTAGTAATGCACATGGGAGGTTTAACTCTAAATGTCTGAGGAGAGAAAAGAAGGAAGTTTTTAAGTTGGAGGCAGAGACCAATTGATGTGCAATGACACTAATACCAATCCCAGCATTTTTAAAGGTTAATAATCCTGGAAAAAATAATGGGTACCAGCCTAGTAACAATGGTAATACCAGCCTAGGCTGAGCGCTGAGAGTTAAACCCACCTTTAGAGAGCGCAGGAGGGGAAGTGCTGCAATCTGTCCACACTGACAGCTGCTTGCACACTGGCATAGCCACATTTGCATCACTTGCAACGGCATTGGGAGTGTTGCATTATGGGCAGCTATCGGAGCATACAAGTGACTGCAATGTGCTTTTCAAAGGGGGGTGTATTGTATATGTGTGGGGGGAGAGGGGTTTGGGGGGGCTGAGAGCATGTCAGCATGCTGTCTGGTAAGTTCAGACAGCAGCAGACCTTCTCTTCCTCCCTACCCCCTCCTCTCTCTCTCTCACAAACACAGAACATTACACACTAATGGCTTGCATGCTGCCTGTCAAAAACTGAGCTTTGAAAGGGCATTTCTGCATTCCTGCAGGAGTTCAAAACAATGAGGAGTGGCCACTTGACTTAAGGGATGTGCCTAGAGACCGATCAGAGTGCATTAACGCAACACCTTGTTCACACTGATGCCCGGGCATTGTAGCAAACATTATTCCTCTCACCAAGGTGGAGTACCAGCAGTGCTGTAGCTGTGGAGTCAGAGCACTCTGTGCCTTGCCACTGTGGATGGGTAGTGAGCTAGTGCACCCAGGGCTCTTTCATTGCGCTGTAACTCACAAGTATAGCCAAGCCCCAAGAGTGGCAAACTACTTCCATGCAAGAATCTACACTCACTCTAGCACATGCTGGGCAGATGATTGAGCATTTTTGGGTTGTGCTTTAAGAAGCCTCCCTACTACAACTGGCCAGAAGAATTAACTGAACGGAGGGAGCCCTAGCTAGATAGCCTGAGATTGTTGCTGCAGGAGTCAAGTGTGGAAAAATAGATTAAAATTAGCAGCAGGAACAGCCACTGGGTAGAAGGGTGAAAATTGGGATATTTTCTGTACTTCATGAATCTATTTTAGTAAGATGTGATTTCAGTAGTACACTTCGATCACACACACTGTTCATTGGCAAACATTTCTGCAGGGCTCTCATAGACTCATAGACTCTAGGACTGGAAGGGACCTCGAGAGGTCATCGAGTCCAGTCCCCTGCCCTCATGGCAGGACCAAATACTGTCTAGACCATCCCTGATAGACATTTATCTAACCTACTCTTAAATATCTCCAGCGATGGAGATTCCACAACTTCCCTAGGCAATCTATTCCAGTGTTTAACTACCCTGACAGTTAGGAACTTTTTCCTAATGTCCAACCTAAATCTCCCTTGCTGCAGTTTAAGCCCATTGTTTCTTGTTCTATCATTAGAGGCTAACGTGAACAAGTTTTCTCCCTCCTCCTGATGACACCCTTTTAGATACCTGAAAACTGCTATCAGGTCCCCTCTCAGTCTTCTCTTTTCCAAACTAAACAAACCCAATTCCTTCAGCCTTCCTTCATAGGTCATGTTCTCAAGACCTTTAATCATTCTTGTTGCTCTTCTCTGGACCCTCTCCAATTTCTCCACATCTTTCTTGAAATGCGGTGCCCAGAACTGGACACAATACTCCAGTTGAGGCCTAACCAGCGCAGAGTAAAGCGGAAGAATGACTTCTCGTGTCTTGTTTACAACACACCTGTTTATGCATCCCAGAATCACGTTTGCTTTTTTTGCAACAGTATCACACTGTTGACTCATATTAAGCTTGTGGTCCACTATGACCCCTAGATCTCTTTCTGCCATACTTCTTCCTAGACAGTCTCTTCCCATTCTGTATGTGTGAAACTGATTGTTCCTTCCTAAGTGGAGCACTTTGCATTTATCTTTATTGAACTTCATCCTGTTTACCTCAGACCATTTCTCCAACTTGTCCAGATCATTTTGAATTTTGACCCTGTCCTCCAAAGCAGTTGCAATCCCTCCCAGTTTGGTATCATCCGCAAACTTAATAAGCGTACTTTCTATGCCAACATCTAAATCGTTGATGAAGATATTGAACAGAACCGGCCCCAAAACAGACCCCTGCGGAACCCCACTTGTTATACCTTTCCAGCAGGATTGGGAGCCATTAACAACTACTCTCTGAGTACGGTTATCCAGCCAGTTATGCACCCACCTTATAGTAGCCCCATCTAAGTTGTACTTTCCTAGCTTATCTATAAGAATATCATGCGAGACCGTATCAAATGCCTTACTAAAGTCTAGGTATATCACATCCACCGCTTCTCCCTTATCCACAAGGCTCGTTATCCTATCAAAGAACGCTATCAGATTGGTTTGACACGATTTGTTCTTTACACATCCATGCTGGCTATTCCCTATTACCTTACCACCTTCCAAGTGTTTGCAGATGATGCCTTTGATTACCTGCTCCATTATCTTCCCTGGCACAGAAGTTAAACTAACAGGTCTGTAATTTCCTGGGTTGTTTTTATTTCCCTTTTTATAGATGGGCACTATATTTGCCCCCTTCCAGTCTTCTGGAATCTCCCCCGTCTCCCATGATTTCCCAAAGATAATAGCTAGAGGCTCAGATACCTCTTCTATTAACTCTATTCTGCAGTGTCTCAGAATCGAACTGAATTTAGTTTTAACGTATGTTCCCTTACTTAATTCAGCTTTCCAACTGTTTGAATCCACCAGAACTAAATCATTCCTATTTGAATTCCACTGATTTTTATGTAAATTCTGCAGTGCCTATCAGTTACACTTGTGGCTGAGTTTTGACTTAAAATATTATTTTCTTCTATGCTCTCCAAATATTAAAATACACAGCCTAGGGCAAACCATCTAAATCTATCATTAATAGACATGCCTGGCCTGATTTTTTGAGAAGCTGAATGCTTATCACTCATATGGCTGTCTGAAGGTGCTCTGTCCTCAATCAAGCTGAAATATTACTAGACCTTCAACAGGTGCAAATCTGTTCTGATCAGTTGATTGTGCAATGCAAGGATTAATGTGAGGTGGAGTATGCACATCAGCGAGTCTCCACCGTAATTTATTCCTGAGGGAGCCTGGTTATGTTCTCTGCCTATCTCCCCTGACTCTGCACACTGACAGCAGTAAGCTAATAAACCCTACCATTACCTTGGAGGAGGAAAATGCCAGCAATCCTTTGCGGCCTGTTAACTTATTCCACTTGAAGTGGAATAAGATCTCTCACAATTTACGGGGTACAAATATTTAATAACTGTGTGGCTCATGCCCCAATATTGATGGATTCACAAGGAGGAAATATTCTGTCTTATTCCCAGCAGGGTAGAATTTTATCAGCTCTCCTGATTGTATGCTGTGCTGATAAAATTGAACACTAGGCTAGAATTTATAGTCGTAGGCATTGCTGTTTTAAATAGGGAATTAAAAACTGGATGATAGATGCAGAAGGTCACGTTTCTTGTCTGAAAGGTAGGAATCTTAACAATAGTAAATAACACTTATACCGAATATGCTAAACTGAGAGGATTAAGACAAATAAAGCCTCTTGATCTGCTATATTCATTAACAAAATAGAAGTTTTAAAAAACAAAGTGAGTCTTGTTTACTATCTTAAACAGAAGTGATTTTTAGAAGAAGTCAAATCCACTGCAGTTTAGTCAGGACAAACGAGATACATACATAAAAAGTCCACATCAGTTACTGTACCTGATTATAAATTCCACCCCTGCCCATCAATACTCCCATGTCTTTGCAATCTTCCCAGATCTGACTCATCTCTTCAGCTGGAAGAGGTTCACAACTGTCCTGTGGAAAGCGCGGGGAGGGGAGGGAAGCGAGAGAGACTTTTTTGGCTAGATGTTAAACTAAATTATGGAAAAAGCAACAAGTGTTCCATTGCCACCACCCTCCTTGGAGAAAGTTAACGATTCTCCTGCCTTTTAAGATGGATCTGTTCAGGGTTTAAGCACTTTGAATGTTCTAAATTTTAGCCAGTGCAGAGTTCTGACTCCTTATTTTCAGAGAAGTAGCTGTCAGTCAGCATACAGTCATTTCACGGGAAACTTGAGTCTTAATACTGGGGTAAATAGAAGGGCATGTGCCATGTACCAACCTTATTCTTCACCATTTCTATCCCAATCATAAGGCCTTTGCCACGGACATCTCCAATGATCTCAAACTTCTCTCTCAATTTAGCAAACTCCAATAGCATGTAAGTCCCTACTTCTTTGCTGTTCTTTTGTAGACCGTCTTCTGCAATAGCCTGGTTAAAAATGATGTACAAAGACCAATGTTGTGGGAAAGAATCAAATATAGAACTTGGCTAGTCTGCACACCTATAACCAGCCTGCAATCCCATTACCCCTCAGCAAAGACTTACAACAGGCTTGTATTATTAAGCCTGCCTTAAATTTGACCTCTTCAAGTATAATAGGAAATGCTGTAAAAAACTAAGCTACACTTGCTTATGTCATATTCTTTTTCATTGTTTACCCACCAATTAATAATGGAGCTTCAGTGTATATTTGAGGTTTGACTGTGCATACAAAGCTGACCATCGTAATCCGTTTAAAAATCTTGGTCAGGTTCAGTTTAGCCCTCTTTCCCTTGCCATAGCAGTGTCAAGCTATGTGAGGTGCCTATAATGTAGCAGTATGCCTATTACTCCTTGTAAAGCTTTCTGGGAAACACCTGAGCACATTACTAAGCTATATTTAGCAAAGCATTCACTTTAACTTGATTTATTTCTAGCAGCCTCCAGCTTCTCGCACACAGTCCAATAGCTTGACTGTGCACGAGGAGCTGGAGGCTGCTGGAAATAAAAATAAAAGGATACTTCTTGTGTTGAATCACTGACCTATACGAACCTGCTTTTACACAGAATTGCAAAAATGAATAGAGCAATATATTCTGCAATCTGAGCGTCTAAAACTGGCACATTGTCTTAAATTAACCCGGTTCAGATTTTGAGGCTTGTGGCTAAAACACAACCTGGATCTGAACTACCCTGGTAACAGTTAGTTTAAACAAAAAATATGAGGTGTTGGATCTCCTAGGTTTTTTAATTACTATGCTGACTGTGATAGTAGTGAGTGGTTCAGAGGACCAACAGCCTATTCTGTTGGAACAAGCCTCCAGTAAATCAGGGTGTAATAAGGGAGCCAGATGTTCAGAACCTGGCAATACAGTTTTAAAATGGGGTTTAAGGAAGTATATTTACATGTGACCAAGTGACTGTGGCCGTTTACACTGAGGGCTTGTCTACATCACAAAGTTGCAGCGCTGGTGAGGGGGTTACAGCGCTGCAACTTAGGAGGTGTACACATCTGCAGGACATCACCAGCGCTGCAACTCCCTGTTTGCAGCGCTGGCCGTACTCCCGTTTTGTCTCGGTGTAGAGGATCCAGCGCTGGTGATCCAGCGCTGGTAATCAAGTGTAGACACTTACCAGCGCTTTTCTTGACCTCCGTGGAATAAGCAGGTATCCCAGCATACCTGAGGAAGCCTCTGGTAATCAAGCAGGTCTCCTTCCCCGGTTTGCTCTCGTGTTCCCCGAACCCCCGTGCAAGCAGGTCTCCTTCCCTGCGGTTTGCAGGGGGGTTCAGGGAACACGAGAGCAAACCGCGGCGAAGCTGGTCTCCTTCCCCGGTTTGCTCTCGCGTTCCCCGAACCCCCGTGCAAGCAGGTCTCCTTCCCTGCGGTTTGCTCTCGCATTCCCCGAATCCCCGAGCAAGCAGGTCTCCTTCCCTGCGGTTTGCAGGGGGGTTCGGGAAACGCGAGAGCAAACCGCGGCGAAGCTGGTCTCCTTCCCCGGTTTGCTCTCGCGTTCCCCGAACCCCCCTTGAAGCCGCCCAACAGCGCTGCAGTGTGGCCACATCTAACACCACTTGCAGCGCTGGTTGCTGTAAGTGTGGCCACTCTGCAGCGCTGGCCCTATACAGCTGTACTAATACAGCTGTAACAACCAGCGCTGCAAAATTGTAGATGTAGACATACCCTTAATTACCTCACATCAATGGGGCATGTGTGCAGCTCATGCTTTTCAAGGTGTTGCATGAAGATTTAAGTTGATTACTTTAAGCAGAAGCTGGGAGGGTTAAAATACATTTTAAGTATGTACCTCAGAATAAGTGCTTTTGCTAGTTTAGAGGGTTTCTATAAAGGAAAAATGATGAGAACTCCATGGGACAGAACTACTTAGAATTATGACAGCTATGTAAGTAAATTCCATTTATACTTCTATTGACAAACAGGAAGCAAAGAACATAAGCAAGGAAAGAAAAAAATGAAGCTGTTAATCACAGTATTATCCCTAGAGTAATTTAATTCTATCCCTGCTACAAGCTGAAATCAGTTATAGAAATGGGCAATTTGTTTTTTCTACAAGTTCACATTGCCATGACTTGATAAAAAAAATAAATGTTTGTCTCATTTTCTGTATGTATTAGAAGTTCCACCAGTGGAAATGGAGGTAGCACGATGCTGCCTCTGCCATAACACACAGCAAACAATAGTGTAAGAGGCTATGAACGTTATCACTTTCTTCTTACATCAAGAACTGCAGATCCAACTACACAGGCCATGGGGTTTCCTCCAAATGTGTTAAAATGAAGGTTCTGAGCCAAGGAATTTGCAATCTCTAAAAGAAAAAGAATACTCATTGATTTCCTTCCTCATAATTACCTGAATCTGGTGATAGTACTTATCAACTTTAGCTTCACATTTAATAATACTATGCATCATTCTCCATTTTAACTACAGGCAAAAGGAGAAGAAAATGGTATATTCTTGGGAACCGATTTAGGGCAAAATTCCAGAAAATATATGATCTGGATTTTAATACATGCACAGTTAAGTTTCCCACAGAGCTAGTGAATTATCCAGCAATGAATATTTCTCTTAACATTAAATCCACTGAATCGTTAGTATTAATCAATCAACAATTCTAGAGTTGTCCAGAATGCATCCTTAGTATTAAAGGTATGTCTAAGGGGTAGGGTAGTTTCTGAGTTCTGTCAGTTCTGCCAACAACTTATTTGGGCTAGATGCTGATCTCAGTTACCCCAGTATAACTCCATTGATTTTAATGGTATTACTTTAGATTTCAACTGGTGTCCTGGGGAGCACAATCTGAGTTTGATAAAAAAAATTACAATTTTCAATGCCTGAGTAGTTTGTACATGTGCAGTGAGGACCATACTTACCAATCCCATAAGCATGTTCTAAGACTCTTAATATTTCTAAGGTAATCTGGTTGGACAAAAGGCTCTATGGAAGCTAAATTATTCTACAATATATTTATTATTTACCTCAACTTCATGCTTTAGAGTAACAAATATTTATACCTGGTGTGGTTACGACAGCTGCCATTGGAAAGCCATTGCCAATTCCTTTTGCCATGGTAACAATGTCAGGGACTACACCGTGTGTTTGAAAGCCCCAGAAATGGCTGCCAGTTCGTCCAAACCCTGTCTGGACCTTTCAAAAGAAAATCCAAAATTGTATAAGTTGTTTCTTAGGTTCATAACTTGTATTTTATTCTGTTGCCTATTTGCATGTATAGCTGTAGACTCTAAATGCCAACTTTATTCTAGCAGGATCCTCAATTCAGCCTCACACATTTTCTTTCCTATGCTAAATAGTGACTGTAGTACAAGACAGTTCCACTATTGGTTTTGTTGACAGGTCATCTTTATAGAGCCACTGTACACTTGATACAAATGAAAAGTGGTATTATATATATATCCTAAGGCCTTGGCTACACTCACACTTTACAGCGCTGCAACTCGGGTGTGAAAAAACACCCCCCTGAACGCTGCAAGATACAGTGCTGTAAAGCGTCAGTGTAATCAGGGCAGCAGCGCTGGGAGCCCGCTACACCCGTAAGGGATGTGGTTTACATGCAGCGCTGGGAGAGCTCTCTCCCAGCGCTGCTGCTCTGACTACACTCACACTTCAAAGCGCTGCCGGGGCAGCGCTTTGAAATTCCAAATGTAGCCATACCCTAAGACTATCTCCTGTTATTACACAATTTAAATCTAGTATTATTACTCAAAACATAATTGAGTTAATATAATGAACTCCATTAGAGAAACTATACTGTGATGGACCTGCTAAGCAGGAGACTATAATTCCCATCAGCCCCTCACCACTGCACATCCCCTTCCTCTTGGCCAGGTAGGAGAAAGTATCCTCATCCAGGAAATGCCCATGCAGGAGACTACATTCCCCATTATACCTTCTTTTCCCCTGGCCAGGCAGGAGAAAGGACTCTGATCAGGAAGTGACTGAGCATTTTCAGGGAGCAGAAACTGCCAAGGTAAACCAGATCCAGGGAAGCACCCCCAGGAATTATATACAGAGCCCTGTGTGGAACAGGCTGGGACTGCCCCATGTTACAACTGGTATTCCTGGGGGAATTCTGTGCCCAAAAAATTCTGTGCACAATATTTTAAAATTCTGCAAAATTCTGCATATTTTATTTGTCAAAATAATAATATAATCACACCAGTTTCAATTATTTTTGGTCATTTATTTCAAAGTACCTGTCAGCAAGTAAGTCTGTAACAATACAAACAACAAAAAAGATTCAGGAAATGTTTTTTGACAAATAGATTCCTTACTAGGCATATTAATACAGAACTTTGAGTAACAATTCATTTAAACTACAATAATGAACCGTATTTCCCGCACCCTCAGAAGTGGTGCAAAGGCTGCAGGGGAGCCAGGGGTAACAGAGGAGCTGAGGGAGCGGGAAGGAGCCTGGGTGTGAACTTGAGAGGGTTGTTGTGTATGAGTGGGAAAAGTATGGAACAAGTTTTTGGGGGGTGGGGATGGAGAGTTAGGGAGCTTCCCCCATGCAGACCCTGGCTGACCCTCTAGCCTCTCCCATTCAGTCGGGCACATCTGCCCTGTCCCCATGTGTCCCTGCACCCCTGGTCCATGTGTCCCACCACCCCCATTCAGATACCCTCTCCCTCTGTGCCCCTGCTTCAGCCACCCCTCCCACTGTCGCTCTGCTGTTCTTGTGCCACACTGCCCTCTGGTGGGAAAAAGGCAGAACTGCAGCAACATTTTTGGCAGAAGCTTTTTCTGTGCAAAAAAATAAAATACGCACATCTCATTAATTATTCACACATGCAATAGCAACAAGGCACGGAGCCAGTGTAAAGTGACCCTAATGAGACGCTCAGCACTAAATGAGCCTGTCCTTGAAATCTGCAAATTCCTCTTTGCTTGAATACAAACCAGACTGGAAAGGCCACCCCAGGTACTCAAACCTGAAAAGCCCTAACTCAATTGGCTGCCCCAGGCACCCAAACAAGACCTACTATTGCTCAGTTTGAACTCAACTGTTTAAGCCTCCATGCCTAGGATATTCACCAACTTCCCCATTCCTGCCAGCCCCGATAAAACACCCTTTCACTTAGCCACGTGGCTGAGTAGTTACTGGGACCCACCAGGATTTAAAAGGCCTCGCTGCTGAGGCTTCTAACAGAGCTTGCGTCTGAGTCATAGCACACCTGGCACATTACTGGTACCTTAAGGGTTTGGTGTACGCCAGCACTGACCAGCTATAAAAATTACAATACTAAGAAAGTGTTTTTTTATAATGAGCGAGCTAACACCTTTTCTCCTAGTAAACATGGCCAGAGGGACCAGGAATCTGTCAGTTCCACTAAAGTCAATGGGAATTGCAGCTGTGTAGCACTTTTCAGAATCTCCAGTTTCAAGTTGTAATAATGCTACCGCCCCTAACATCCACCATACTCACTTAAGCTACTTCGCTAGCAGAGTTAGTTAGTTAGTAATAATTCAGATTGTCTTAACCAAGCAAATTATATTTAAAATGTATAATCTGCAGAAGAGTTGCAGCAGGTGCCCCTCTAAAGTTACAGAGGTACTTGCCTTGTCTACAATACAATTTTACAATTTGATGAAAGATAAACATTTTACAAATATAAAACGGTTTTCCTAATGCAGACATAGCCTCTCTGGATCAGGCCTCAAATGAGTACTGGTAAGCGTTTAAGAACAAAATTTCTGCTGCTGTAAACAGGTCAATGGAGCTCTAACCATTTACACAACCAGCAAGTGGGACCTAAGAGTTTGCAACATAAACGGTCTACTGAGTACTATTCGTGTTAATTTAATGCACATGAAAGTGAAGGATTAATAACTTCTGCTATTAGCTTTGTCTAGCAAAGGCTCTTGTGCTGGAATGCTGCACTTTGTTCCTCTCTTAGGCTGTGAAACAGGAAAGGATTAAATTAAATTAAATTAAATTTAGAATTTAATATAAACTATTTCCAGGTCTATATTTTGGTTTCATGCGATTGCTGGATTTCGTATTGGCCTGGCAGAAATATCTCAATCCCCAAAAATTGTATTTCTGGATACTCACTTCATCTGCAATACAGACGCCTCCTCTTTCACGCACTAGCTGAAAAGCTTCCTTTAGAAATCTTTTAGGATACTGAATGACTCCATTAACACCCTATCGGAAATACACGAATATATTATCTTCAGCACAAACACTACACCACAAACACGGGCAATCCTCGAGTGATCAGACAGTGAGAAATCTAGGCAGAATTTTAATTCACTACATGACTTAATGACCAGAGTCCCTTTTGTGGTAGATCTGTTTAGCTGCAATTGCTAAAACGGGCAGAAAGTGGATCTCTTTTGAACCTGAATTCCCACTTTGTATCAATATAATATTTGGCCAAAAGAATAAAACAATATGAAGAGTTAGGAGACAGTGAAGAGTAAAAGATAAAACATGATGTCAGCCTTCTCTCTTTAATGCAATGTTTCCCAAACGGTGGGTTGCAACCCACCTGTTGGGTGCAGGAAGGTTCTAGGTGGGTCACAGGCCCAGTGCGAAGAGGAGTTGGGGCAGGAGGAGGGGAGCTGAGCCCACTTATTCATTGCACAGCAACAGCTCCTATCCTGTGGGGCTGGGCCCAGTTCCCTGCTCTGGGTATTACGACCTAGCAGGTGGAGCAAACCTGAGTGGGACTGTTACCCCATCTTCCAGCTGCAACACCCAGAGAAGGGAACTGGGCCCAGTCCTGCAGGTCCTGTCTCGTTCCCCCCACTCCTCCAATCTGGACCCCAAGTGGGTCACAAAGAGAGGCAAAAAAAGTTTCAGAACCACTTGTCTAATGAACCAACATCGAATATGCTTCAGAGAATTATACCCTGTATGGCGACAATATCTGGAAAGTTGTATCATGTGTAAGCATGCTATTACCAGAACGGGCCAAATGGGCGAGAGTTCAAAGACCAACAGCAAACACAAATAGAGAGCTAGAGAAAATGATTAGGAGAAGACTAAAAAAAAAAATATATACACTTAGGCTAAACTGCCATAGGTGAGGGGATAACATAATAGTCCGGGAGTATATAAAGGCTGCAAAACCCCAGTGGTTGGCGAGAAATTAGGGGAATACGTAGGTGTAATGGGATGAAACTAAGCAAGAGAAAATTTAGTCCTAATATCAGGACAAAATTCCCTTCAGTGAAACTGTTATACTCTAAAGTATATTCCCAGTGGAACAGATTGAAACCTCAGCACTAGGAAATTTACAATTAGACTAGGTCTAACACCAGAAAACGTACTGTAGGTAGGGCATAACCTTGGTTTTGGAGCAAGGTGGACTTGATGGCCTAACAGACCTTTCACTCCCCTAACTTAGGCTAACATCTTAAATAGTAGCCTATGAGGTTCACGTCATAGGGGAATGCCTAGAGCCTGTATGACTTAAATGAAATTTAACTACAGCTGCACTGCCAAAAGAGAGAGATAGATGAGGAGAGTCAGAAGTTAAGTGCAAAGGAGTTAAAAACTGGAAAGGAAAGCAGAGTGGGAGAGAGAATTCTGTGGATTTTCTAGATAAACTAAGCATAGTGTGATTTGAAACTAAAAGTAATTATTAAAATTAAGTCTCTATGCTAGAACAATTAGGCATCTTTAAGTATAATTTACTGTAGACTCACTGGGTATCAGTAAATTACAGGGTGACTTTAATACTTTTAACAGACAACTTCTAGAGAACCAGTATACTGCAGAAGGGAAAATTAGGAATGAAGTATTATAAACTAAGTTACAGCACGTAATTAGGAATGAAGTATTATAAACTAAGTTACAGCATGCACATTTGTAGAATTTATTAGCATTTCAATATCCTGAGAATGCAAACAAGACCTTAAAGAATAATAGTTTACAGCAGAGCTCTGAACACTTTTTAAGTTATCAGCGGATAGCAGATACATTATTGCTAAACACAAACCAGATAGGCAACAGTGGTTAAAATTACCTGTTTTGCTTGAGTCTGCCATATTTTATTAAATACTTGTATATTCATTAGAAATAATTTGCTAAATATTTAAAAATCAATCTATGAAAGGGACATTAAGGCTTGTAAGACTAAAATTTGATTTACCAGATTTGTTTTGTAGGAATATTGTGCAGCACAAGTTGCCCACTGGTCTGTTATTAAGTAGACAGGATATGGAAAATATAAGATTCCTGTTCTCGGATGTCAAGGGGGGAAAAAAAAAACCAAAAACCACAAAGAATGAAATCCTGGCTTCACTGAAATCAGAGGCAAAACCCCCACTTTACTGCAGTGGGGCCAGAATTTCTCCAACATGTCTCGTTGGCAAGTCACCCTCCTAGAAAAAAACATTAAGATTTAAGTAATGTTGCAGCCCTTCTTTTTGAATGATCACAGTGATTCAGAGAAGATTAAATCTGCTATTGTTATTTAGGGCTTGTCAATCTTGTAAAAGCCCCGTTCAGGTTTTAGCAGGTTGTGGTTGACTGTACTATTACGATTAGAATGAGGCATGGCAAATCACCTACTTGAATTGGCTCAGCGATAAACCCAGCTATTGCCTTTGGCACACAAGTACTCAGAGTGTCTTTGAACTGTTCAATGTACTGGTCGTTTGCTTCACAACAGCCTGTGTTGAGGAAATACTGGTAAGAATAATGTACTGAGAATAATACAAAGTTAGATTAATGTGAAACCGCAGTTTTTAACATATGTAAATAAGAACAGCTCTTTAGTGTTTTAACGTATGTAATAAGGACTGTAATGTTCCCCAATTAGAGTTACCACAGGAAATAAATCATTTTGTTTCCCCACACATGTTCTGTGGCAGCAAGTCAGTCTTAGTTTTCCTAGTTCACAGAAATTACAAAAGAGCCTCAGTCTGACTGTAAGGCATCTTTCTCCCCTTCTACAAAAAAACCCCCAAGCCACTGAGCTTTTGTAAACCATTTATTCTCTGAAAAGTTGCAAAGAATAAGAGTGCCAGTAGAAAGTTGCAGCCTATGAGGTTTGCCCCATCCTTCAGACCAGTGCTATAGATGCAAGGCAGGGGGCAGTTATTAGAAGAACTGAACATCAGCTCAAGGAATGAACAAGCAGTTTGCCTGGATAAGAAAACCTAACTGGTTTCAAGACTCAGTTTCAGAAGATTATGAAGGAGATGGTATGATAAGATTGTCTACAATGGCACATGGACCACCTGTGAATGCTAGACACGGGACACTAGATGGGGAGGACTCTGAGTTACGACAGAGGAGTCTTTCCCAGCTGTCCAGTTGGTGGGTCTCACCCACATGATCAGGGGCTAACTGATCACCATATTTGGGTCACGAAGGATTTTTCCCCCAGGTCAGATTGACAGAGACACTGGAGTGGGGAGGGCTGTTCCTCCACATGCTACGCCCGCCCCAAGTTCCCTGCAGTCAATGGGATGCTGCGGGAGCCCCCTGGCCCGCCCTGCCTTGGAGCCCCAGGTAAGCACAGCACCTCCCACCCCCTCCCCACATACCCCCTCCCACCCCCAAACTTCCTCCTGGAGCCTGCAGCCAGCCCCCACACCCCCAAACTCCCTCCCAGAGCCTGCACCCCCTCCCCACACACCCCTCAGCCCTCAAACTCTTTCCCAGAGCCTGCACCCTGGACTCCCTCCCCACCCAAACTCCCTCCCAGAGCCTGCACCCAGAGCCTTAGGCAGGTGGGGAGGAGGCAGAGTTTTTTGGGGGCGGGTTCTGGGCAGCATGAGTGACATTGGCCTGCTGGGAGGATTTGAGAACTGGCACTGAACCTTAGGTAAACTGAGTTTGAGATCCCTGGGTTAGATCATCACTATGGCCCCTTCTGGGCTTAAAGTCTGTGATAGATAAATATAAGACTAAGTTCATCTTGGTCCAGCATGATTTCTAATGAAAAGGCAGATGGGAATATTACGGAAAATATGACTGTGACTGGGCATCACTATGTACTGTAACAGAACACAAGCCAGATGTCTTCAAGCAGTTGCAAGCTATTGCCTTTATTCACCATCAGTGACAAAGAAGGATGGCAAGAGACTGCTTTATTGTGCACTTAGGGAAAAGTGAGTAAATAATGTTTATTGCACCTAGGAGAAAAACAATTTATTTTCTAATCGTCACTTGTAAAAGAACAGTGGAGCTTTTACATGGACTGGACACACTGTGCAACATCCATAATGCCTTGTTCTACGCAATACTTTTGCCACCCAGTGTTCCAGAGTTTTTGATTTATAGTTTACATTGATCACTTCCCTTCAAGATAAAAGATGGACAGATACCAAAACTTTACCCAGGAGAGCAGAAAACACACTAGTATTAGTATCCCTAATCTCCTGGTAACTCTAAATATTTCAGAGCAGCAGGTTACTGATTATGAGAATTGAATTTGACTCAGACATTAGGGGCTCAGTTCAGGATTTTCAAAGGATTCTACAGGAGTTAGATGCCCAACTCCCACATATTTCTGAAAGGGAGTTGAGGGTCCAATTTCCTTAAGCCCCTTTTAAAAAAATCACAGCCGAGAGGCTATACTGATGAAGACTTGCTTGCCAAAATGACAATCACCAAGCTTCTCAGTAAACGGTAATATTCTTAGTAGTGTGCATTTTTAGTAATGTATATTTGTCTATGTTGTTAGACATCCAGGTGCCTTCTCCAGTCCCTTTTCTTTTGCACCTACCAATGGACATTTTTTTGCCACCATCTAACCTTGAGAACAGCTGCATTTCCGAATAGTTTGCACCAGAGAATCTCGGCAATGGCTTCCTCCCCATGGACCACGAAAAACATCTGGTAACATTGTCTGCAAAGCACAACAAACAGCTGTAATTTTGCCAGTGTGAGGAACGTAAGTACGGATCAAGAGAAATTTTTTTATTTACATTGATCATTCGAAGGTCGTTAAACACTTATTCCAATATTGTTGTTTTGTTTAAATAGAACTTGTGATGAAGAGAACTCAAAAATCTGATTGCATCTGAGACCTGATTCAGTTGATCCATCTGAAAACAAAGTGTGAAAAAATAAATAAGGACCATTTGCCCGCCTCCCTCCCCCACAGATTTGAGGCCTCATGCAGAAAGTGAGGGAGAAGGCCAGAACTTAAAGTTTCTGAAGTTAAAAACATTCTGTCCTCAAGTGCCTATTTTGGGGGGTATTCACTCACGGCTGACCTGTTCATTGTTTAGTTATGTTAGTTAATTATTGTTACGTAGGATTCACTACAGTTTTGTCCAAAATGGCCAGTTTAATTCCAAGAATCCCTAGAAAAAGAGCAGTAAAGTCAGAGAATTATAGGGCTGGAATGGACCCTAAGAGGTCATCTAGTCTAGCCCCATGCGCTGAGGCAAGACCAAGTATAACGCAACCATCCCCAACAGGTTTTTGTCTAACCTGTTCTTAAAAATCACCAAGGATGGGGATTCTACAATCTTGCTTGGAAGCCTATTCCAGAGCTTAACCTTATGGTCTGAAGCTTTTCCTAATATCTAACCTGAATCTCCCTGGTGCAGATTAAATGGATTACTTCTTGTCCTACCTTCAGTGGACATGCAGAACAACTGATCCCAGTTCTCTTTATAAACAGCCCTTAACATATTTGAAAACTTATCAAATACCCCCTCACTCGTCTTTGCTTAAGAATAAACATGACCAAGTTTTTTAACCCTTCCTCTTAGGTCAGATTTTCTAAACCGTTATCATTTGAATTGCTCTCCTCTGGACTCTTCCCAGTTTGTCCACATCTTTCTTAAAGTGCGGCATCCAAAACTGGACACAACATTCCAGCTGAGGCCTCATCAGGGATGAGCAAAGCAGAGTGGGACAATTACCTCCAGTGTCTTACATACGACATTCCTGTTAATATACCCCAGAAAGATATTTGCCTTTTTTGCAATTACATCACTTTGTTAACTTATATTCAATTTGTGATCCACTATAACCCCCAGATCCTTCTCAGCAGTAGAGAACTGCCTAGGCATGTATAGTCCCCATTTTCCTATTTGTGCATTTGTTTTTTCCTTCCCACCTGTAGTACTTTGCACTTGTTTTTATTGAATTTCATCTTGTTGATTTCAGAAAATTTCTGCAATTCATCAAGGTCATTTTAAATTCTAATGCTGTCCTCCAAAGTACTTGCAACCCCTCCCAGCCTAGTGTCATCTGTGAAGTTTATAAGCATATTTAATTCATTATCCATTTGATGTGTCCTAGACATCTGACAATGAACCTGATAACTACTCTGAGTACTGTTTTTCATCCAGTTATCCACCTTAGAGGGACACAGTGAAGTCTAGCGGACTGATGGTAGCGGGCTGGAAGCCAGGAACTTATACATTCTAATCCTGACTCTGCCAATGACTATGTGACAATGGGCAAATCATTTAATAAATTATTTGGGCCAGATTGTCAGCTGCACTCAAAGAAGGCTGAGTGCATTGAAGAGCCAGGGGGAAGGAGCACACCACAAAGGAGCCCTTTGGGGGCCAGTTCTGTGGCTGATCTGGTTCCTGGCATAGATTACAGTAGCCAACACCAGCTCCCACAGCCTCCAGAAACCATGTGTCACCAAGCTGTAGAGATACCATCCATACCCCTTTCCCCAGACACAACCCCTATGGTGGGACTGTGAGGGGGTGTTGTAGGAGCCACTATACGTTTCAAAAATATTTTCAGTCCAAAAGGGAATTCCCTATGGGCCAGCTTTAAGCAGCTTTGCAAGAGCAAACCAGGACAAACCTGCCCTGACAGACCTAAGAATAGGACCCGAAGGGCAATACGCCATTGCGCTGCATCTTGGGAAGCATTTATACCAGTAAAAAGTGAAAGCCAAATGGGTATAAAACACTATCATTCTCACTGCTAGCATTCTTCATTTGCTCTGTGTGGATATAAATAACTACACAGGGTGCAGTGAAAAGGCAAATTAGGCTATATATATATATACTTATCAACCTCAGAGGGCTATAGGGAGGCTGTAATAGTCAGACAAATAGAAGGCTTGTTATTCAACGGATATTACAAAAAGCAACAAAAACCTCACACTTTGGCAGCCAAATGCATTGGCGACACCATGCTTATAAGATCCAATGCACGTCAAGCCCAGTGTGTATGGACTGCCTCCGTGGTATCCTCCTCTGTGTGAACAGAACAAAGCACACAAACAACATTAATTTTCTTCTGATTACACTAGCTGCAAAAGTTTTTAGGAGGAAACAATATCAGTATTCACAGAAGGCTGGTTTCTGATGTGTGTGTGGAAGACAACAAATCATTGGAAACCATGGGTGCATCCAGTAAGGGATGCCTCTTGCCATATATGCTGCTCTGTTTGAGTGCCTACCAGCTGTGAGTTTTCATTGCAATTTAAAGCACACTTAAAAAATAATACGTGAATTTAGTGCTCATGAAGGGGAAGGGCTAAGAACACTGGTTGGAGCCAATGGCAATTCAGGTAGGTGCTGCGCAAGATTCCTCATGCAGGTCTGCCAGAATATCTCAGGGCTGCCCAGAAGATTCAGGGGGCCTGGGGCAAAGCAATTTCGGGGGCCCCTTCCATAAAAATAATTGCAATACTATACAATACTATATTCTTGTGGGTGCCCCTGTGGGGCCTGGTGCAAATTGCCCCACTTGCTCCCCCCACAGCCCTGGGAAAAATAAACCTTCTGCATCTCGGCACAAACCCAGTTTTGAGAAAACTTCTTTATAAGGTATCACTGGTTCTCAGCATCAGCTAGTGCTAAAAGGCACTAAAGCTCATTAAAAGGGTTGGACAAATATTTTCCATCAAAATTTTTCTGGATCGAAAACTAGGGGTTTTTAAAAAGCAGAAAAAAAATCACTGCCTATGTCTGTTTTCCTTCAAAATTTGTTGTGCTTTTTTTAATTGAAAAGCTGAAATTAGTCTGCCAAAACCTGAACACGTTTTGGGTTTTCAGAAGTGTTTGGCTAAATATTGGCTGCTTGCTGTGTTTGATTGTTTAAAGAAACAATAAAAAAATTCTGCATAAAAAAAATCCAAAACTTTTGAACCACCTCAGCTTGTGACCAAACGCCTGAGCCCATCCAGTCAGAGATTTTTCCAGGTTTCTGATACTCTGCGGCTCCCTTAACTCATAACTTCTCCATAACTTTGGGTTCATTTAGCTTAGAACATAAGAACATAAGAATGGACATACTGGGTCAGACCAAAGGTCCATCCAGCCCAGTATCCTGTCTACTGACAGTGGCCAACGCCAAATGCCCCAGAGGGAGTGAATCTAACAGGTAATGATCAAGTGATCTCTCTCCTGCCATCCATCTCCACCCTCTGACAAACAGAGGCTAGGGACACCATTCCTTACCTATGCTGGCTAATAGCCATTAAGGGACTTAATCTCCATGCATTTATCTGTTTCCTAGAGACTGGCTCCACAGGGTCCCTCACAAACTGGAGACGGTTACTGTGGGTTTGTCTTTAGTATAGCTTATGTACATACTCCACGAACTGAGCATTTGAGCTTGCTCCAGATTCTGGGATGAGCCTATGTTGTGAAAACTGAAATGCTCAAAATAGCACATGTATGTGAATGGACACAGGGTGCTAAAATTAAATTAACCCGGGGTTCTCAGCTGTCAGCCTCCACTTCAAACCCCGCTCTGCCTCCAGCATTTATAATAGTGTTAAATATATAAAAAAGTGTTTTTAATTTATAAGGGGAGGAGGTTGCACTCAGAGGTTTGCTATGTGAAAGGGCTCACCAGTACAAAAGTTTGAGAACAACTGAATTAACCCCTCTGAAGCCTCAGGGAATGCAGGGGAGGAGTGGGGTCTCCCTTGGTAGGGTTGGGAAGGATACTGCTCTTCTCATGTGATCCCTCCCCCAGTGGCTAATTTTAAATGAAGCTACCCTTCCCTGACATGAATCTCCCTATGGCACTGAAATTAAATATAGACTATAATTTGGCATTTGAGAAGTTGGCGGGGCTGCAAGCTCCAGGCTGAGTGGAGGGAGCTGAGCTCAGCCTGGAGCTCGCAGCTCCCCCCCCCCTTTACCACACAGCTCTGAGCGGGGAGGGGCTCAGGCCCTGCCAGAGCCATGCTGCAGCTGTCCAGGGATGCTGCTGGATGCGCTGAGGCTCCAGGAGAAGGGCGGAGGCGGGGTCGGGTTGGGTCGGGGCCAGGAAGGGAGCCTCAGCCACTCTTGTGGGGGCCCCTGCAGAGCCCGGAGCAAATTGCCCCACTTGCCCCTACCCCCCCGGGCAGCCCGGAATATCTGAATCCTACATGACTAGCACCCCTGCTGTTTTAATCTTGGGCTCCTCTTCTCTCTGAAGTTGTTACTGCCACTTATGAGAAACTAGGTAGTGGTTTGGGGTTATTTAATAAGCAATTCAGAATTCATTCATGGGAATTAATATATCAGGTGGATTTCAGAATCCTGTGCTCAGCAGGATGGCTGCAAGACTACTAGTTTGTTAGGGTCTGTCTTTCTAACTATTTTTAAAGATATCTATTAGCAAGATATCAGAGCAGAATGGACATGGACATTATAGTAATAAATAAATAAAAATACACACACTTTATTTAAGGATTAAAAAGGGAAGTTATAGGTTCTAGGTGAATGCATGGTTTGTAAATGGAGTACTTCTAACACAAGCAGACTTGCTGAATCTTAGCTCCCAATGACTACTGCTGTTTTACTCTATTTTGGCAGACAAATGAATTTTTAGGATGTGTCTGTGGCAGAATCTGGTTAACTAGGTCTCAGCCTCTTTTTCACACAATACACAGATATACAGATTGATTTTGAAAAGGGAGTTTCATAAAGCACCCTAATAGAATTACCTGAAACAGATGAGGTCAAAGTTCCGAGTGTAAATCCTTGCCATGAACATAGCCAAATCATTGGCTTCTGACCCACTGTTAGTCAGGTAAACCACCTAAGGAAGAATAAATAGCACATCAATCGTAATCTCATTATATTGAACATTTACTGTGTTTCACAATGACAAATCTAACTAAGTGTAGTTGTTTAAAGGACCAATTTTCCTGCAATTTGCCTTCAAAGAGTTTGAAATATTGAGTGCATCTGTTTATTCAGTACAAGACAGATTTATTTTCATATAAAGTATCACTCAGCACTCGGAATGATAGCCTGTCACTGACAAGAGGAACTTCAAACTGAAATAAACTTAGTGATGCTCATGTGCTGTGTATGAGGGCCAATGGCAGGATGCCCCATTATAGGTTATGTCTATACTGGAGATGGAAGGTGTAATTTCCAGCTTGAGGAGACAACTGCACTAGCTCTGATCGAGCAAGAATGCTAAAATAAGAAGTGCCACCATGGTGCCACGAGTGGCTAGCCATCCAGACTACAATCCCACCCGAAACCCTAGGCACGTATTCAGGTAGCTTGTGCATACTGTGCTTTCAACCAGCAGTTTAAAGTAGTGTCATGGACTACTGCTAATGAGTAGGGCTATGTTTATGTCTGGAGGTCACGGAAGTCACAGAATCTGTGGCTTCCCGAGACTTCTGTGACATTTTCTGCTTCAGCCTTAGGGGCTGCAGGACTGGAGCTAGCAGCCAGTGGGGCCCCAGCAGGGTTCCGGTAGCAGCGGTGACAGGTGACAGCGTCCTCAGGGGGCCCCCTGCAAGTTCTAGCCACAGGCGACTGACTTCTGAGGGGGCCCTCCTCTGGCTTCCAGTGACAGGCCACAGCCTCATGTGCGAGGGGGATGGGGGAGGTGGGACACCTCAGGTGAGTGGCTGGGGGTGTCCCATTTTCTCTTAGGGACATATGGTCACCCCACAGCTCCCAGCCATCGTGGTGGCAGGGGAAAGCATGGCTTGCAGCAGCAAAAGTCACAGACAGGTTGCGGCTTCCGTGAATTTTTGTTTATTGCCTGTGACCTGTCCATGACTTCTATGAAAAATAATCATGACAAAATCTTAGCATTACTAATGAGGCCATGTCTACACTACTGGCTAAATTGGCACTGCTGCAATCGATGCAGTGGTGCTGATTTAGCAGGTCTGGTGGCCTTGAGAGGATCACTGCAGACTACGTGACTCTGGGAAGAAGAATAAAGGAGTTTGAGGCGCAAGTGGTGTTCTCGTCCATCCTCCCTGTGCAGGGAAAAAGCCTGGGTAGAGACCATCAAATTGTGGAAGTCAACAAATGGCTACGCAGGTGGTGTCGGAGAGAAGGCTTTGGATTCTTTGACCAAATGATGGTGTTCCAAGAAGGAGGAGTGCTAGGCAGAGATGGGCTCCATCTAATGAAGAGAGGCAAGAGCATCTTCGCAAGCAGGATGGATAACCTAGTGAGGAAGGCTTTAAACTAAGTTCACCGGGGAAAGGAGACCAAAGTCAGAGAGTAGTTGTTAATGGCTCCCAATCCTGCTGGAAAGGTATAACAAGTGGGGTTCCGCAGGGGTCTGTTTTGGGACCGGTTCTGTTCAATATCTTCATCAACGATTTAGATGTTGGCATAGAAAGTATGCTTATTAAGTTTGCGGACGATACCAAACTGGGAGGGATTGCAACTGCTTTGGAGGACAGGGTCAAAATTCAAAATGATCTGGACAAATTGGAGAAATGGTCTGAGGTAAACAGGATGAAGTTCAATAAAGATAAATGCAAAGTGCTCCACTTAGGAAGGAACAATCAGTTTCACACATACAGAATGGGAAGAGATTGTCTAGGAAGGAGTATGGCAGAAAGAGATCTAGGGGCCATAGTGGACCACAAGCTTAATATGAGTCAACAGTGTGATACTGTTACAAAAAAAGCAAACATGATTCTGGGATGCATTAACAGGTGTGTTGTAAACAAGACACGAGAAGTCATTCTTCCGCTTTACTCTGCGCTGGTTAGGCCTCAACTGGAGTATTGTGTCCAGTTCTGGGCACCGCATTTCAAGAAAGATGTGGAGAAATTGGAGAGGGTCCAGAGAAGAGCAACAAGAATGATTAAAGGTCTTGAGAACATGACCTATGAAGGAAGGCTGAAGGAATTGGGTTTGTTTAGTTTGGAAAAGAGAAGACTGAGAGGGGACATGATAGCAGTTTTCAGGTATCTAAAAGGGTGTCATCAGGAGGAGGGAGAAAACTTGTTCACCTTAGCCTCCAATGATAGAACAAGAAGCAATGGGCTTAAACTGCAGCAAGGGAGATTTAGGTTGGACATTAGGAAAAAGTTCCTAACTGTCAGGGTAGTTAAACACTGGAATAGATTGCCTAGGGAAGTTGTGGAATCTCCATCGCTGGAGATATTTAAGAATAGGTTAGATAAATGTCTATCAGGCATGGTCTAGACAGTATTTGGTCCTGCCATGAGGGCAGGGGACTGGACTCGATGACCTCTCGAGGTCCCTTCCAGTCCTAGAGTCTATGAGTCTATGAGTCTATAAGTCCTGAGGTAAGTGGGGAAATGGGATACCGGGAGGAAGCACGAGCAGGAGAGTGCAAGAAGGGAAGACTCCTGTCTCAGACTGAGAAAGCGGACCAATCAGCAAGTTATCTTAAGTGCCTATACACAAATGCAAGAACCCTGGGAAACAAGCACAGAGAACTGGAAGTCCTGGCACAGTCAAGGAACTATGATGTAATTGGAATAACAGAGACTTGGTGGGATAACTCACATGACTGGAGTACTGTCATGGATGAATATAAACTGTTCAGGAAGGATAGGCAGGGCAGAAAAGGTGGGGAGTTGCATTGTATGTAAGAGAGGAGTATGATTGCTCAGACCTCCGGTATGAAACTGCAGAAAAACCTGAGAATCTGGATTAAGTTTAGAAGTGTGAGCAAAACAGGGGTGATGTCATGGTGGGAGTCTGCTATAGACCACCAGACCAGGGGGATGAGATGGACGAGGCTTTCTTCCGGCAACTAGCAGAAGTTACTAGATCGCAGGCCCTGGTTCTCATGGGAGACTTCAATCACCCTGATATCTGCTGGGAGAGCAATACAGCGGTGCACAGACAGTCCAGGAAGTTTTTGGAAAGTGTAGGGGACAATTTCCTGGTCCAAGTGCTGGAGGAACCAACTAGGGGAAGAGCTCTTCTTGACCTGCTGCTGACAAACAGAGAAGAGTTAGTAGGGGAAGCAAGAGTGGATGGGAACCTGGAAGGCAGTGACCATGAGATGGTCGAGTTCAGGATCCTGACACAAGGAAGAAAGGAGAGCAACAGAATACGGACTCTGGACTTCAGAAAAGCAAACTTTGACTCCCTCAGGGAACTGATGGGTAGGATCCCCTGGGAGAATAACATGAGGGGGAAAGGAGTCCGGGAGAGCTGGCTGTATTTTAAAGGCTCCTTATTGAGGTTCCAGGAAAAAAATACATCCCGATGTGTAGAACGAATTGTAAATATGGCAGGCGACCAGCTTGGCTTAACAGTGAAATCCTAGCTGATCTTAAATGCAAAAAAGCAGCTTACAAGAAGTGGAAGATTGGACAAAAGACCAGGGAGGAGTATAAAAATATTGTTCAAGCATGCAGGAGTGAAATCAGGAAGGCCAAATCACACTTGGAGTTGGATGTTAAGAGTAACAAGAAGGGTTTCTTCAGGTATGTTAGCAACAATAAGAAAGTCAAAGAAAGTGTGGGCCCCTTCCTGAATGAGGGAGGCAACCTAATAACAGAGGATGTAGAAAAAGCTAATGTACTCAATGCTTTTTTTGCCTCTGTCTTCACGAACAAGGTCAGCTCCCAGACTACTGCACTGGGCAACCCAGCATGGGGAGGAGGTGACGAGCCCTCTGTGGAGAAAGAAGTGGTTTGGGACTATTTAGAAAAACTGGACGAGCACAAGTTCATAGGGTCAGATGCGCTGCATCCAAGGGTGCTAAAGGAGTTGGTGGATGTGATTGCAGAGCCATTGGCCATTATCTTCGAGAACTCATGGCAATCAGGGAAGGTCCCAGATGACTGGAAAAAGAATGCATCCAATGAAGTGGGTATTCACCCACGAAAGCTCATGCTCCAATACGTCTGTTAGTCTATAACAGGGGTCGGCAACCTTTCAGAAGTGGTGTGCCAAGTCTTCATTTATTTACTCTAATTTAATGTTTCACGTGCCGGTAATACATTTTAATGTTTTTTAGAAGGTCTCTCTCTAAAAGTCTATATATTATATAACTAAACTAGTGTTGTATTGTAAAATAAACAAGGTTTTCAAAATGTTTGAGAAGCTTCATTTAAAATGAAATTAAAATGTTGATCTTACGCTGCCGGCCCGCTCAGCCCACTGCTGGTCTGGGGTTCTGTTCACCTAGGCCGGCAGTGGGCTGAGCGAGGCCTATGGCCGGGACCCCGGCTGGCAAGGGTCTGTCAGCCAGAACCCCAGACCAGCAGCGAGCTGTGCGGGGCTGGCGGCCAGGATCCAGAGGGCTGGAGGCAGAGGGATGGAGTCATGGCTAGGGGCTGGATATGGCGGGGGGTGTAGATGTCAGGGCAGAGGGGAGGCTGGGTATGGCTGGGGATGCCAGAGTCAGGGCTAGGGTTGTGGGAGGGGTGAAGGAGTCAAACAGATGGGTGGGTGTGTATGACGGAGGTACAGGGCTCAGGGCAGGGGCCTGGGGTGTGTGCGGGGCTCAGGGCAGAGGGCGTGGTGTGTGTGTGTGTGTGAGGGGGGTCAGGGCTCAGGAGAGAGGGCTGGGTGACTGCCCCCCTAAGAACTCCCAACCCTGCTGCTCCTTGTCCCCTGACTACCCCCTCCTGGTACCCCTGTCCCCAACTGCCCCCCAGGACCCTACCCCCTATCTAAGCCTCCCTGTTCCTTGTCCCCGGACTGGACCCTACCCCCTACCTGTCCCCTGACTGCCCCAATCCTTATCCATACCCCCATCCCCAGCCAGACCCCCGGGACTCCCAAGCCTATCCAACCACTCCCCGCCCCCTGACAGGACCCCCAGAACTCCCAACTCATACAACCCCCCCAGCTCCTTGTCCCCTGACCACCCCCTCTGGAGACTCCCCACCCTAACTGCCCCCCCGGACCCTCCTTGCTCCTAGTCCCCTGACTGCCCTGATGCCCTGCCCCCTAACTACCACCCCAGGATCCCACCCCCCAAATCCAACCCACTCTGCTCCCTGTCCCCTGACTGCCCCCATCAACCCCCCCCGCCAGCCCTGGGCCCCTTACCATGAGGCTCCATGCAGAGCCAGACACGCTGCCCCATGGGAGAGCACAGCCCTGCCCCTCAGAGCGCTGCGGGTGGCAGTGGCAGAGCTCCGGCTGAGCGCGGAGCGTGTCTGCCTCTCCGTGGAGCCAAATGCTGCCCTGCGGGTGCGCGCAACCCCAACCCCCAGAGCACTACGCGCAGTGGCAGGACTCCAGGGGAGGGGAGAAGGCGAGGGCGAGAGGGGCTGGCAGCTTGCTGTGCTCGGCCGGCGCTCCGACCCGGGAGTGCGGATCCCATGGCTTGCCGTGCCAGGAGAGTGGGGCCATTTGCCCACCCCGTGTGCATGGCTATCCTTCTGCTCCTTGCCCCGATTGGGGGAGCAGAGGGCAGAGAAGAGCAGGCCAGGCTGGACAGAATTTTTAATGGCATGCTGGAGTCCTGGCAGGCTCCAGCGTGCCATCAAAAACCAGCACGCATGCCATAGGTTGCCGACCCCTGGTCTATAAGGTGCCACAGGACTCTTTGCTGCTTTTAATAGCATGCAGAACGTTTCAACTTATGAGTGATTTTTAAATTGACAGTGCCTCTTTAAAGAGGAAATCTGAAGACAAAGCGACGCAGACAGTAGGGATCCAAGCAGTAGGGCAACAGTTCAGGGTTTTATTCATGTGTGGCTCTGAGCTCACTGTAAAGATCAGCATTGTCCTGAGAACTGTAATTTTTCTCTCTTTACCTGAAGCTTTGTACTCCCTTTGGGGATTTGAAATAAGGATATGAGGTTGATATCACAATATTTTGTCTCCAAATATCATAGCGCTCTCCATTAGCTATTGAAATAAAATTATTTTAATTAACAGGTATCCATCCTGCTGGGATTTAGGTACCTTAAGTGGATCAGGGAGAAGTGCTGCTAGTTTCTCCACATATTCCTGGATTGATGGATGCATGTAGAGGTTGGTTGTATGCCACAGACGACCGAGCTGTTTTTGGGCAGCTGCAGTTACCTTCCTGTGTGCAGTAAGAAAGACTGACTCATTTAAATCCAACATACATACAATTCTTTTCTGACTGCTATTAATTCTTAAAATTCTGGCATTTTCCTGACTGCCAGATGAATGAATGAATGAATGAATAGATAAAGAGAGAGAAATGAGCTAATTTGCCAAAAGATCACTGCAGCTGGTTTGAACCTAAGAATCTGATCCCAGATACACCAAAACACAGTGTGCCATATTCTGTCTTTGGATACATGGGGTCACAAACAAAAAAGACAAAAGTATATTTCTACATTAGTCAGTGTAACTCCTACAATAACATACTTACGGGTGACAATGACCAACACTGACAGTAACAACTCCAGCAAAGAGATCAAGGTACCTTCGTCCCTCATAATCAAACAGCCACTGCATATGTCCCTGATGTAGCAGCAGTGGTTTCTTGTAGTACGTTACCAGTGATGGAGATAGATTCCGTTTGCGGATCTTCAGCATTCGCTCATAGGGATAGGACTGTAGGAGGAAAGAAATCATTTCTGCCCCCATTACTAAAGGTTTTAATGGATCACAAAGGTATCTGCAGATTCATCATATCAACACAATATAATTCGTTCATATTGGAATCCAAGTTAACTAAATAACTACAATTTTAAAATAAATACTAACCCACAATTAGGCTATATAAACCTCTGAAATCCCGTAATTTAAACAAGAGTGTTATATTGCATTGATCTCTTACTTAAAGGTTATGAAATCCACAACCTATCACAAATTAAGCAGATTTAACATGGGCATGTGACTTGCCCATGTGACCCAAAACTCCATCTTGTTACCTGTAATTTTCCTCAAACTAGAACAATAGGTTTCCTTCCACATGGCAGAAATTATAAATGGCCCTGGAAACATCTCCACATTGCCTCTTACCTGCTCTAACCTCTGG
The DNA here is from genome assembly GCF_007399415.2 of Gopherus evgoodei. Taxonomy (NCBI): domain Eukaryota; kingdom Metazoa; phylum Chordata; order Testudines; family Testudinidae; genus Gopherus; species Gopherus evgoodei. The sequence continues at coordinate 111,776,836 of NC_044327.1, read as the reverse complement.
ACTATGAACTTTTACTAATGGGAGCATTCTAACCAAGCAACTGAGGACCTTCCAAATCATTTGGAAGCAACCAGAAACTTGACTTAAGCCAGCAGTTTATTCCATCACTGCAATAAGCCTGATCCAAGAACTTTGCAATGAATGTACGTATTTGATTCCTTTAACCAATTTTAACTCTCACTTTTCTTTCTTTCTTTTTAAAAATAAGCCTTTAGGTGCTAAAGGATTGGCCACAGTGTAATTATTAAGTAAGATTCTGAGTTATATATTGACCTGGTATGTGGCTGGTCCTTTGGGATCAAAATAACTCTTTGTGTGATTAAATTGGTTTTAAATAACTACTCATCATTAAGTCTAGTGTCAGGTGAAAATTTAAACACATTTCTATAACCGTAAATTGGCACAATAATGGAAGATCTACTCAACAGTGTTTAATTCATGATATCTAAGTCATACATTTATCTTTCCTGTGATTGTTGCTTGAAAATACACCTTTTTAACTGATCAGATACTTATTAGCTCTTTGCTGGACACAGGCCATGGGGCATTAGACAGCAAATAAGAGTAGTTCCTTAAAAATCAAACATTTCCCCTCCCCTCTTTACCCCATTGCACTCCCCCCAAAAACTAACTTGGCACACATTTTGGTGGAGAGGGTAAAACATTTTACAGAACTCCTCAAATTAGGTATTAAAAATCAGTGAGAGGGAAACAAATAATAGAAAAATGTTTCATTGCGACCTTTCCTTGGGTTAAGATTGTTCTTCTATTGTATTTTAATCAGCATCACAGAGGCCCTGTTTAACTCTGATCTCCAAAGGATCTCAGAGAAGGATAAAAGCCACGATCTAAACTTCTGATGCCACTGAAGAATACTCATAATAAGCTAGTGAACACAACAATTACGGCATACAGCAGAATGGTGATCTTGGCAACGAGATCTAGTCTAAACCCAAATACAGTACAGTGTGCATGACTTACCTCATATTTTCCAGGTGAAAAGTCACAAGGAGGCATTTTTGCTTGCATGGAGAAAGAGCTTTTCAATTCCTGCTGTCTAAGTGTATCTAATAAAATACAGTGGATTAGGAGGATTATCACATCTCAAAGCACACATCTGAAACAAACTTTCTTTGAACATTTGTTTTTGCAACAATATAAGTGAGGACCAAGGTAGTTATATTTCCTCTGAGAGATTTCATTCAAGGAGAAAATGTATTAAACATTTGTGTTTTTTGTAAAGCTGAAACATAGATTTACTAAACTTATATTTTTCCCCTTAGTATTTATCTTCTAAAACACAGAACTCCTCCAGATAGCCATTGGTGACTTTGATTTTCTTTGCCATTAACCATCAAAATAACTTTCTTCTACAGACTGCCATTAGAGTTTTTGATTTTTTAATCAAAATTCTGAAAACAGTAAGCCATTACATTTTTTATTTGATAAACTGGAAAAATACATAGACTAACTTCAGAGAATTTTAGTTTTTAAAAATGTTCCCCTTGCAGTCCTAACATTATCACTGAGGTGGGTTTTAGTTTTGTCTTTTAAGAAACTAAAGATTTCTAATGAGCTACGTTTTTACACATCAAAATGAAGAATCTAACTTTCATAGAAATTAACTTTCTGGAAGTAAATAAGAAAATTATACTTGTGGCTACTTTCCTTAAGACCAAAATAGAATCAGCTAGTGAAGGACTGACAATATGAATAAATAAGATTGACTGACTGACCACAAAAATCTTCCTTATTGTAAGTGTCAGAGTCAGCCACTGGGCTAATCTAGTTATAAAGCAGAGGTCCCCAAACTGTGGTGAGTGCCCCCACCGCCCCAAGCAGAACATTTGAGGGGCTCAATAGGGCCCAGGCCAGCCCCTAAAGGAGGTAGGGAGGGAGCACCACCCAGCCCCCCTCTGCCCCCAGCTCCACTCCAGCACCAGCCTAGGCCCCTGGCTCCCAACTGGAGCTCAGCCTCCAGCTCTGGCCGAGCCCCTGACCACAACTCCCAGGGGTAGGGAGTGGCAAATAGGTTCCATTGCTGGTAAGGTGGGACGGTGCAACAGGAAAAAGTTTGAAGATCACTGTTATTAAGTGATCATATACAATAGTTTTTCATATGATGTCCTTGCATCCCAGGAACATCTTTTGGCACAGCTAAGCTGAGTTTTTTTATTTAAAAAAAAAGATGTAATAAAACTACAAACTGTTTGTTCAAAACTAATTCCAAGTAGAATTTGCTTGCCAGGAACCAATGACCTCATGGAAGAACTGTGTCATGTTATCACTAGTGTTTCGAGTCAATAGAAAAGTTATATAAATCACTGGCAACTTTGTTCTTTGGCAGAATATGACAGTTAATAACACTGGCACATTATTTCACAATAAACACTATCAGAACACCAAGTATATAGAAAAAAATCCTGCATTCTGAGAAATACAAATATGTTGCACTTGAGTCAGAAGCCAACACTGGCAATTACCTGTACATATTTTTAAAGGGGTACTTTTGTAGGACTGTTTTCAAATCTTAACAAAAAAGTCACCACAGAAACCTTTTTTCTGTGTTGACCTCTGATGACATTTACATTGTCACAGAGCAGTGGGATTATTTGGTCCCAGGCAACGTTTCACAGAATATCAGGTTGGAAGGGACCTCAGGAGACCATCTAGTCCAACCCCCTGCTCAAAGCAGGACCAATCCCCAGACAGATTTTTACCCTAGTTCCCTAAAGTGGCCCCCTCAAGGATTGAACTCACAACCCTGGGTTTAACAGGCCAATGCTCAAACCCTTTTCTAGGGTGCAGCTAGGTAAGTAGCTCTTGTTAGTTGGCGCCTAGAAGGAAAAGGGATTGAAAAAGTGTTTCATTTATGGTAATGAGGCTGGAAATTGTAACGCAGAACTTCTACCTGGAGTTAGTCTGCAGGCTTGACAAACGCCCCCCGCCGAGGCTGGGGGTAGCAATTTAAAGTTCACAGGGACGTAGAGACTAAAACACATTTCAAGCCAGCGGATTCCTTAGCCACCACGGACAGAGCCGGAGCCCTGCGGGCTGCCACGCGGATGGCTCCCGAGCCCGCAGACCCGCTCCTGCGTGGTTGCGTCCGGGAAAATGTGGAGCGCACGCACCAGAGAGCGGCTGAGGCCAGGGCTGTGAACCGGCTGCAGGCCGGGGGCTCTCGCCACGCTCCGGAGCCGGCCCCGGACGGGGTTGGGATGGGCGGAGCGAGCCCCAGCGCCCCGCTCGCTCGGGCAGGAGCAGCGCGGCCCAGGGGCGCAGCGCTGGGCGCAGGACCGGGCCCGGGCAGGCAGCGCGGCCGCCCTACACCGGCAGATCCGGGCCAGGGTTAGCAGCTCCCAACGCTCACCCCCCCTTACCGCTCCCGGGGAGTCGCCTCCTGCCCCCCGCCCAGAGCGGGCCGAGCCGCCCGAGCGCCCTGGCCATGCTCGGGGTAGTGGGGGTCCCGGCCCAAAGCCCCCAGCGAAGCCTGAACTTTGCTGTGGGATGGGCCGGGCCAAACCCCCGCAATGCGGGCAGCTGAGGCGCCTGCTCACGTCCCGACCCATTTTTACTCACTCCGCCCCTGCCCGCCTCTTATCCCCAGTGGCCTCATTTCCTAGCGCCTCTGTCCCCACCACCAGCCCGTTTCCTCCATCTACCTGTCCCTCTGCTCCCGCCCCCACTTCATAGCCCTTCAGCCCACCTCCTGCCCCTCTGTGCCACCGATCTGCTCCTGCCTCCACTTTCCCTTCCCCACCCCACTGCCCACTCCTCTTGCCTTCTCCATTACAATCTGTCTGAACCCGCTCCCACACCCCTCCATCAAAACAGTCCAGGCCCTCTCCCCTCACTGCCCACTGTTAGAGGCTTTCCCTCAGCCCTCCCGCTTCCCTGGGTCCTGGCACGCAGACAGCAAGGGACCAGCAGGCTGAAGCGCAGACAATGTGATGTTTATTGGGGTTAGTTTCCAAGCAAGCATATTTTGAAGCCCTTCACACCAGTTGGGCTTATCTCTATAGGCCAATAGAGTCTGTTCCCCAGTGTCCCCCTTCCTGGCTCCGACGCGGCAGAGCATTTACCCAGCATCCCCCTTCCCGGCTCCGACACCGCAAAGCGTTCACCCCACATCCCCCTTCCTGGCTCTGATTCCGCAGAGCATTTACCCATCATCCCCCTTCCTGGGTCTGACTCCGCAGAGCGTTTACCCAGCGTCCCCCTTCCCAGCTCTGAGGCCACAGAGCGTTTACCCAGCATCCTCCTTCCTGGCTCTGACTCTGCAGAGCGTTTACCCTGCGTCTCCCTTCTCAGCTCTGATGCTGCAGAGCTTTCCCCCCATGTCCCTCTTCCCAGCTCCAACGCTGCAGAGCATTCACCCTGCGTCCCCCTTCTCAGCTCCAATGCGGCAGAGCGTTTACCCCACGTCCCCCTTCCCGGCTCCGATGTCGCAGAGCATTCAGCCCACGTCCCCCTTCCTGGCTCCGACGCCACAGAACATTTACCCAGTGTCCCCCTTCCCAGCTCCGATGCTACAGAGCGTTTGCCCCACGTCCCCCTTCCTGGCTCCGACGCAGCAGAGTGTTCACCCCGCTTCCCCCTTCCCGGCTCCAATGCTGCAAAGCCTTTACCCCGCGTCCCAGCTCTGACGCCGCAGAGTGTTTACCTCGCGTCCCGCTTCCCAGCTTTGAGGCCGCAGAGCCTTGCCTGTGTCCCTGTTTCCTGTTCCCTGTTCCCATTCCCCTCCCTTAGCAAAATGATTCCAATTTCCCCCCCATTCCTGTTTGACCCCAGTTTATATAGTAATATTCTCAGCTATACCTTAACCAGTCATTTTACTGAAATTTAACTAACCAGTCCTAACATATTGTAACACAATTCTCTAACCAATTATATCCCACTACCCTAATTAACTTACACCTAGAAAAATTAATTATACAGCAGACAGAAACAGTTAGAGAACCAGACAGATTAACAATAGAAAAATGGGGGCCATAAAGATAAAACATACAGAAATGAGGGTTTCACAATCACAATCGGTAAGTGATTTCTTGCCAGACAGTATGTACATCTTAAGATCCATGATAGGAAGACGATCCTGTCCTGATACTGCCTAACAGCCCAATACCACCTTATTTCAATGTGACTGGTTTGGGATGTGAGGATGTGACTGGTCGCTTCCCATCTTATGGCTGCCCCTGCTGTTTAGCCAAAGGCCTTAGCCTAAGAACAAGGTGTCAAACTATCCTAGTGAAAGAAGGCCCATACACAGGCAGACTGTGATTTTGATTCCGCCAGCTCTGGATGTCGTTCAGGGGAGGGGACAGAAGCTGGAAAGAGGTGGGGGGGCATGGGGGAAGGGGTGGAGTGGGAGTGGGTATGGTAGAGAGGGGCAAGCTGGGGCAGAGTTGCTTGCTGCTGCCAGTGCCAGGCCCCCCACTAACCTTCCTGGCTATCCTGGACCCTGTGTCCCCCTGAAGTGCAGGGCTCCCCAAAGCACGGGGCCTGGGTTGGTTGCCTGAAAATGGACGGGATGGCTCTGAAAATATAAGCACAAACATTGGTGGAGCTGGGCCTGTGTTCCTGAATATTGGTGGAGCACGGGTACCTCATGCCCATATAACTCACCGCCTATGTCCCTAGCCCCTTCTAGAGGTGGGCAAACTACTCACACAACGTTCAGAAATGCTGCCAGCAATCCGGTCAGAAACGGTGCTTGGTTTGGGGTGAGCATTCTGCCCCACAGGGGTAATTTCCAGTCAAAGTTGGTTCCAAAGTGAAAACATATAGAGACCACACACATCTTTGCAGCAGAAGTACTGTTTTTGCAAAATAGGCCAAGTGAATGAAAATAGACAAAAGGAAATAAAGGGAGACGTTACAAAGTGCATCAGGCAGTCCCATCCCATTCCCCCAAATCTCCCTCCTGTATCCTAACTTTTCCACCCCATCTCCTATCTGCCCCCCCCAACTCCTGCCCCATCCAACCCCCCCTGTTCCCTGACAGCCTCTCTGGGACCCTGCCCATCCACACACCCCCGCTCCCTGTCCCCTGACTGCCCCCAGACCCCCGTCGCCCCATCCAACGTCTCCTCATTCCTGACAGCCCCCCTGGGACCCCTGCCCAATCCAACCACCCCTTCTCCCTATCCCCAGACTGCCCCAGAACCCCTGCCCCTGACTGTCCCCTCCTGCCCCATCCAACACCCCCCCTTCCTGACTGCCCCCTTGGACTGCTGCCCCCATTCAACCCCCTGTTCTTCCCCCACCACTATCCACACCCCCATCCCCTGACCACCACCCCAAACTCTCCAGCCCTCTATCCAACCCCTCCTGCTCCCTGCCCCCTTACCGTGCTGCCTGGAGCACCGGTTGCTGGCAGTGCTACAGCCAGGCTGCCCGGATGGAGTCAGGCCACGCTGCTGCCACTATGCATTACAGGGCACCGGGTCAGTCCGGGCTCTGCAGCTGCACTGCCCCAGGAGCTCACAGCCCCACTGCCTAGAGCATTGCACCGGCAGCGGAGCGAGTGAGCTGAGGCTGCAGGGAAGGGGGGGGGGGGCTGCAGGGAAGGGGCCGGGGGCTAGCCTCCCAGGTCTGGAGCTCAGGGGCCGGGCAGGATGGTCCCGCGGGCCAGATATAGCCCGTGGGTGTAGTTTGCTCACCTCTGTTCTAGCCTGTGTTACAGAGAAAAGCTTAATGTGCAAACCTTAAAGGCTCAAAAGCCACAAGGCAAATAAAGGTGGCCAAATGTATAACTTTGTAAAATTTGAACAGTCTCGTGATTTTTGGGTGGCCCTGACTCATGGTTTTTTTGAATGTTTGTGTTGAGTAATACTGGGTACGCATGTATGAATGACAGAATGCTAAGAGCTGCAGCACTGTTTGCACAAATGTTGAAAGGAATTGTCCCTTGAAGTAGGGCACACTCTTACAAGCCGTTGAGTGCCTCTGGCTAAGAGCAGGAGCTGAAGGCATACAGGACCTCACAGGATTGGGTTTGGCATACTAAATTTTAACATATTTTAGTGAAACAAAACCTATAATACTCTTTGATTAGATAAAGATTTGACTGGACAGTCTAGTTAGTGCAGATAGGCCAGCTTTTGTGAAGGAAAAGCTCCCTTTTTTTCCCCAACTCAGACAAATGTACAAGTCTTTAATGTTTCTCAGAAGGATCTGTTGCAGTGTAACCACTTTTCCCCATGTACTCCCATATCCACTTCACACAGACAAGATCATAGTATAATACAGCTGAAGCTTTTTTTTTTTTAAAGATACCTGAACACAATATACATTATATATTTAACACTGTGGAGTATTTTGTAGTGCGTAATTTGTGTGAAAGAAGTTATTCACACTACAGTTGTATTACACAACCTTTTATTCCAAGAATTCTAACAGGCAACAATAGAAACAATCATACACAAATTAAAACAAGAAATACTTTTATCCTGTAATCATGTACTGGGTAAAAAAAAATCATAGATTTTAACAGAACAAATCATGAATAGGGGGAGCTCCTTGTTCCCAGTGTTTTAGAATTGATCTTTACTTTCATTTGGTTGTAAATTGCTCAAACCTGACACAGCATAGAATCATAGACTCATAGGACTAGAAGGGCCCACAAGAGGTCATCTAGACCAGTCCCCTGCACTCATGGCAGGACTAAGTATTATCTAGACCATCCCTGACACTATGTCACGCTGACCCTGACAGTTATTTTTTGGCCAAACTTGTTTTTGCCAGGAACATTTTAGGTCACCATGATGAAGTACAAGGAGACTTTTGTTTTTTATAAAATACAGTTATATATATATCTGAAATAGCTACAAGGTGTACCCCAAAATATTTGACAGGAAAAAGGTTTTACAGAATTGGGTGCAGTGATCTGTATGTAACACCTTGTGGTGGAGTAGAAAAAAATGAGGGCACTATAAAGAAAAGAAAGATGACATCTTTACAAACAGTAAAGTGGAAGATAATTTCAAGCCTATTTAGTTACAATAAGGGAGACTGGAAAGGGACAACAATAGGGAGAAGAATCTTTAAGGTCAAATTCTGGGCCTCACTGCTCCCTGGTTGGCTTGGGAGGAGGCAGGGAGGGGAATACTAGCACAATCCATCTCTTGCACAGGTGTGTGTAGAAGCTAGTTATAGCAGGAGCACGGTATCTGAGAGAGTGAGTGCATAGAAGGGGAGAAGTGGGGGGATACACACTAAAACACAGTATATGGAATGTGTTCCTGAGCCACCCCTTAGAGTAGGCCTCCGAAAATGGAGCTGACCTGTGGAATGCGAATGGGGCAAGCTTTTGGACAGCTTGAATTGGTACAATAATTGTGCTCCATGATTCCCCTCTTGCCCATGGATTTTATTGCTTACACCGTAATCCGACCAATCCATCAATTCATTTTCTTCAAGAAATAAATGTTTCAATACACTACTTACCATAATTTCATTTCCCTGTCAGTTTGCATTTAATTTCATAGCTTTAATAATCCTTGTTTTATTTATCACCTTTTCATTTAAATTCGGAACAAATATAGGATGCTACTGTGGTAAAATTAATGTCCTGTTGCCCAGCTCCTGATTACATGGCCTAGAGTGCATTAGTCCTAAACTATAGGACAGCTGTGAACTAGGTTGATTGATCTGAAGAAAAGGTCAGGCATGGTGCATAACAGGAACCCTGCTCTATGGTGATCAGAAGTCACAGAGTTGCTTGGAGGACAGGTTCCCTGTTCCTCTGTGCAGCCATTCATATATCTTTATGTTAGCTGCTTGTTATGAATGTGGGATTTACTCTATACTCAAGACGGCAGTAACTCTCAGATGGATCCAACAGGGTTAGGGAGGAGAAAAGGAGACTGGAATCAATTCTTCAGCCTTATAACATTGTATTTAGTTTGTAAAAAGGATACTGGAGGGAATTTTTAAGTGAACTCCCTCCCTGTCTCGCTCTGAACACCAGGGATGATCTTCCGGTCAATGTGCTGATAACTTGGAGATGTCAGTCAGGAGACTGTCTTTGGGTGATAAGGTCCTATTCAGTTATTTCCCCAGTATCATGATTAGTGGTGCTGGAATCAGAGATCCCATGTTCTCTGGCGGTATTTTTATTTACAGGACAGCAGTGGAACAGGATACTCAGGAGTTATGCTGGAAGGGAAGCAATTCAGCCACCAGGACAGAGCAGTGCATAAGGTTTAATAATGTTCCACTTGTTCAGCTTAACCCGCATTCAGCTTTACTCTTTGAGAACAAAACTGAGAGGCCCCTGCCCATGCCATGGGCATGTTGGAGAGGAGCTGTGCACATGCAATGCCTGCTCCAATGTTATGGCCCACCACTGCATTGCCATATGCTGTATGGCAATTGGCAGGGCCGTAGTCTGTGACTTAACCCCAGGAAGAGGGAAAAGTGGCATAAGTGTTATGTTTGCCTCTGAAAAAGTGTGCTTTGTCCTCAGGATGTGTGAATACCTCTGCAGCTATGGGGGCTGGCCAGGCCACAGAACACCTGTGGGCTCACTCTGTCTAGTCTATCTAGTATTTCTATTGTTTTGGTGCTGTGCTGAGAGCTGTCCAAATTGAATGCTGCTGGAACCAGTATTTGATCCTTCAGTTATAACCAGAGACTGTGTAGTCAGGTGACTGGCATGCCTGTCTCATGTTGCAAAGTTAAGAAATGCTACTTTTGTTAAGGTTGTGCTTTTTGTGTGGCTCTTCCTCTTTGCCACTCCTCCTTTCTGTGGGCCAATGGAGCAGTACACCAAAATAGAAGAAGCGAGGCTGGATTCTCATTTTCCCAGCTACTTTTACACGGCTCCAGGCTCTTCTTTGCAGTGGTGAACTTGGACACCTATAGAAGTAGCTGGATTCAAGGATCTGCTGACTACCAGTGGTAGATTGACCACAGTTTGGGAACCTCTGCTCTAGACCATGTTGCTTCCCTACATTCTATCTAATTTATAGTTGTTGGTTTTTTAGATCAAACTGGATTCACCATAGACTATTCTAAATGTTTTGGAATCTGGTTTTCAGAGTATGAGACCTGATACTGTGCTGATTTTGCACAAAACCCACCATTAATCATGTTGGGTTTTGGCTGTGTGGCATTGCATGACTGAGCCCTTGATTTGCAGGGTGTACCAATAGTAAAAAAAAAAAAAAAAAAAAGCCTTGAATTTTTGAAAAGGGCAAAATGTATAATTTTTCCTTTTCTTTTGTTATACAGCTCATGTTGGGATTCCTAAAAGAAGAGTAAGTAATCCTCTCCAAAAAAACCCCAAAGCCAACACCTTCTATTTGAAATCTCTAAATCATTTGAGGAAAGCTAGATGATTGCACCTGTAAATTTTGCTCAGGAAATGTTTTATTGAATCTATTTAATTGTGCATCATCATCAGTGCAAAAAAGCATTTACACTGAAAAAAGACTGAAAAGTCCATCATAAAGTGATAGACTTTAGTAACAATATTGATCACACTTGAAATTACTGGCAGATGTTATTAAAACTAACATTTTAAATTTTAATAACTTAATTAGAACAAACTTATTGTTACCTTCAAAACACTGTCTACCAAATACACTTATAAATAATGAAGGATTCCTGAGCACCTATTTTTATCAGAGGTGTCCAAGCAATCTACATTCTGTACATTACATTATTTTATTTCTGTACTATATCCTTTAAATTAAAAATATTTGGATCCATTTAATAAAAATAAGTTTTCTGTGCTTCAAGTCATTTTGTCAGTATAATAGTTTTGGATGTGCAAAATGGAATGCAGAATCTAAAGAATGTTTCTAAAGAAAAATGACTAGCTTACATTTACTGCAAACTTGTAGCGGGTTGGCTTACACAAATGGATGAGTAGAGTTCTGCTTTAAGCATAGGGCTATCCCTTTTTTCTTCTTGGGAAGTACATTGATTAGCCTGCATTTTATTCAGAATATGCAATTTAATTCATAAATATGTTTCTTAAAGAGACCTGTTGACGTGATGCATCAAGCAGGAAATGGGCAAGAAAATGTCCAGATATTCTGCAGCCTCCCTCCATCCTGCACCCAAACAATGGCATGTGAGAAGCCTGAGGAAATAGACATTTTTAGCTACCATAAAGTTTATTAGTTACCTTTTATGGACAGTATTTATTCACACTGGCATTCACAGCATTGCTACATTTTAAACATGGACTCAAAACTAAATCTATGAAGTACCAAGTAGGCAGTTTCAGAATCCCAGATACTCAATGACGTGCATCTCTGAGGCCTTGTCTACACTAAAGGAAAAAGTCGTCTAAGCTACGCAATTTGAATTATGTGAATAGTGTAACTCAAATTGATGTAGTTTAGATCTACTTACCGCAGAGTCCACATTATGCAATGTTGATGGGAGAGCAAGCCCCTTACTTTTCCTCGAACCGGTGGAGTACAGGAGTCGGAAGAGTGATCAGCAGTCGATTTAGTGGATCTTCACTAAACCCACTAAATCGACCACCAGAAGACCTGCTAAATCAACCGTGTATGCATTGATCGCCACAGCATCGATTCTCTGGTAAGTGTAGACAAGCCCTGAGCAATGTAACTCATATATGGGATGGATGCAGCTGTTAACCACAACAAAAAATGGCACTTGTAGTCATGCTGGAAAGACTATTTTCCAAGATGGAAAATGAGCAGCAATAGCAAAAGCAGTAGCAATAGCAAGAATGTCAATCTAGGTATATCTGACCCCAAGAGGGGTGACAGTCCACAGGCCATCAAGGAGACTGCAATTTAGGGAGGGACAAAGCCCCCAAAACCTAGCATTCCACTTAGTTTTACAGGAATAGTTGATAAAATAAATGGACTACATAATTCTCAATTCATTGTATTACATCTACAGTCTATTAGAAATATAAATTCATATCCTTCATTTTTCTACAGGTCTCCTTTAGTTATTTTGGTGTTTCACTATTGAAATGATAGCTTCACTTCTCATCACCTCTTCCTGCATCAGCAGAAAAAATCAGTGAAGTTGTCAGGTAGGTAAATAGTTCTGGGAAGTTAGAAAATATTTTATTTTAGAAAAATAGTCTTCAAAAATACATTGTTGAACTCATGGGCTTTTACTAAAGTAGATTTTTATATTATGTACAATAAGGCAGTCTATCAAATAGTGTTCTTCTCTTTCAATAAAAGTGAACACTGTTCAGTTCTATTTGGCTAAGAGATGGGTGGGATGTAGTTTATTCATCATACTGAAAGGAAGCAGGAAAATATGTTGAGAATGATTTACTACTTTGCTACAATTACTTTAATAGATTATCTTTTATATATGAAATTGTCAACATCCAAAAAACTAACTTTTTTTTTAGGATTGAGAAAAATATATAATAGAAAAACCTATACCAGTGTTTAGAATTCATTAAGAAAAAATACACTGTATGCCATAGTAGTTCATCAGCAGTATACATGGTCTAGGAACTGTATGAACAACCATGGGTAAGACTACGATTTTGTCACGGAGGTTGTGGAAGTCACGGAATCCTGGACTTCCAGAGACCTCTATGACTTCAGCCCACAGCGGCTGGGAATTGCAGGGTCCCTTCACCCTGCAATGGCTTGGGGCCCCTGGGAGCTCTGATCCACTGCAGGCAATGGGGGCCCCTGGAGCTCTGAGCTGCCCAGCCATGTGGGTGGTGTCGGGACTCCTCGGCTCCCCATTTTGTCATGGATATTTTTAGTAAAAATCATGGACAGGTCACAGGCTTCTGTGAATTTTTCTTTATTGTCCAGGACCTGTCCATGACTTTTATTAAAAATATCCATGACAAAATCTTAGCCTTAATCATGGTGTACTGACCAATCTCCTCAAATTTTGTATCTTTGTTGAACCTGCAATATTTGGCTAGTTTTCATCATATAACAGAAGAAATGCAAAGTTCAATAATTTGTTTACATTCTAGTTTTCCATAGCACATAACATCCAACTTCCTTGCCCTTTCTCCCTAAATTGAAAACTATTTTAATGATCTGAGGTTTATTTATTCTATTACATCAACCTACAAATCCCCTTTCTCTCTTTATTAATTATACCCCAGTTTGTATGGGTTTTCCAAGAAACCATGTCACATACTTTTGTTTTACTGTACATAACTATTAACAAAAATAAATCTATAAATCACAATTAGAAAATGAAATAATTTGTTCTACAATCAGCTAGTAGAAAACATAGAAAGGTGCGAGCTACAATTGAGCTTTAGTAGTGTAATTCTATGTAATCCACATACTAGAACATTCCATTTTAATTGCATTTAATTTACTGTGTAGTGTTACCTGAAGAAGGATAATCAAACTTTCAGTTAATTAAAGGAGTGCATAAAGGAAGTTGGATCCAGGTAATCTAATCCACCAGTGTCTTTTTTGCACTCACTTGGAGTTGTAAAACAATAGCTCATATTTTTCTCTGTTTGACTTTGTTGAAGGTTCTGAACAGATTCCTTTGGAGGTTCTTGAAACATAGGTGTGGTCTGAACTCTTGAAACTGGTATTATTACTAGAATGCTGTTGTCCACAACTCTTGAGACCTTTGCATATTCCTTGCTGGTTCCAGGGACAGTACAGTTTTCAGTTTTGCCACTATCTTCTTTCTGTTTCGGTAATACAGCTAACGTCCCGTCTTGGTTGACTTTGTGAATTTCTACATAATCCATTAGTTTAGCAGACAAAAAAGGTGATTTCTCAGTGGGCAGCAATTGCATTCTGTCTTGGTCAGCTTTGGAATGCAAGCTCTCCACTTCTCCTTGCTTGTCCAGCTTTTCCTCCCTGATAGTTTCAGTGGGTTTAGAATATTGTGACTGTTGATTTTCTTCATTTCCCCCCAAAACTGATGTAACAGTCCCATTCATGGTGCCAAGGGCTATCTTACAAGCATCCGTAATGTTGTGGTAGGAGCATTTAGGAGTCTGGTTGTTAGGTAGCTGAGCTTCAGGCCACGCAGATAACTTTGTACCACCAATGCTAAAATAGGGTATTTTCCCTTTTAAGTCTGTGCTCTGAATTTTGCAGCTGTTTTTTCTGGCATTATTTTCTGAAATTTCACTGATATCTGGTGTTTGCAATGCTGATGGAGGGATTCTGGGCTCCCTGCTCCTCTCAGAGAGCAGGAAAGGGCTGTCACAGCTCCCTCTCCCTGAGTCACTGTCTGTTTCCTTGTGTGTTGACTTCATATTTTTATTGGGATGACCTTTTTCATGACTTGGCATCAGTTGCTGATCCTCACTGTCATCTACCTCCAGAAATTCTACCAGTAGGTCCTCACAGTCTGATGTTGGAGGGAAGTCTTGGCAACCCAGAGCGCTCAAAAACTCGTCAGACTTCCCTATCTGAGAGGATAACAACAATATACATTACAGTCACATTTGTGGCTAACTGTAAGATTTATCTGTTATTAGTATTTCTCTCCCACCCTGACTGAGACCACAGTGATTAGTCTATGTCTATAACATGGAAAACGTGCTTGAATGCTGCAGTTGCTGCAACGTGTGCAGTTATACGGGTAAGGCTACCCTAAACCTAACCTTGTTTTGGTGCAAAACACAGTGGGAATCTACAAGCACCTCATATGAACCCCTTGTTCAGGGGCTAGATAGTCCCAAAACTTGTGCTTATGGCACACAAGGACCAGGGGAATCTAGTGATGACAATGGTACTAGGCAGCCAATGAGGTGTGGGGGGGCAGGATGATGGAAGACTATGGGCCAGCCACCTCATCTCCTCTGGACAGCACATACTTTATTCTATTGAAAAACAGCTGACGAGTCACTCAGGCTTTAAGCGGCCCTGGTGCACCAGGAGGCATTACGATAGTTTCAGACACAATGCCTCTGAGAGTAACTGCTTGTACAAACCCCCTCTTCAAATATACGTCCCCCCCACCCCGCGCACACACGCACACACACACACACACACACAGAGTGAAGGCACTAGCTTAAAGGCATGTCCTGTCCATATTATCAACCTGGGCATTTTACTTATTCTTCAAACAAATTCAAGCTATAAAGTACCTAGTTAGGGTAAAGGCTTGTTCCAGTATTAAATGCAAATGCCATCTTTATTGTGTTCATTATTACAAAAGCTTGGCAAAGTGTGTAGCACTGAATTCCACTATATTCTTTAGTAATACCCACCTCTAGCAGATGTGTATCAAGTCCCTTTATCTTGGGCCCTGGGACTGGTGGTAAGATGCAGGCTACCATACTGAAAAAAACAAAGGCAGAGAACGTAAGAAGTGAAGGCACAGACCCTATAACCCCAGTTGCTAGCCCATTTCGATATCAGTTCAAACATTTCTAATGTATTTGATACCTTTCTTATTAGACCCCAGCCCACTGTATGACGCCTTTCCAGGACAGCGTCAGCCAGATATAGCTCAGTGAACATTTTTAAGTGCCTTACGTATCTCTACAGGAAAGGGAATAGTGCAAATACTGTGGTGAAGTTAATTACGGTACTTATAAACAACAAGTGATATACATTGTCAGAATCAGTTATTTCTATTATTACAAATCTTTGGAATTGTACAGCACCCAACATCATTTTGGTGCTGAAATGCATCTCTCTCAAGTGTGGAACACAGCAGCTGCTAACACCATACAGCAACACTACATTTTGGTGATGAAACTGAAAAAAAATGCACTATTCAACTGAAACTGAACAGAATAATTAAAATTCACTCTGATTGTAATCAGTGATTTTGGCAGAAGTCTTAAACTTCAAATAGTATGTCCAGGTCTCAGGCTAGTGTGCTTTTTCAATTGCTAAACTGTTCCTGTTCACAAGGGAATATTCTGAGGGCTTGTCTACACTTACAGCACAACTGTAGCACTTAGTGAAGACACTACCTATGCTGATGAGAGAGCTTCTCCCCTTGGTGTAGGTACTCCACCTGCCCGAGAGGCATTAGCTGTGTCCACAGGCGAAGCCCTTCGATTGACATAGCACTGTCTACACCAGGAGTTCGGTCAGTATAACTGCCACACTTTGAGTGACGGTTAAAGCAACAAGTGTTTTTAGTGTAGACGAGGGCTCAAGCTCTAAGGGCTAGCGAGCGTCTGAGCGGGTGGGAGGACATAGAGGGGGGCACAAGGAGCTTTCCCCCATGCAAGAGCCTGTCACAATCACAACTGCAATCTCTGTCTGTAGTTGGGGGAGCTCAAGGAATGCTTCCTTCAAACACCCCCATAGTGCCTCAAAGGGAACAGGGAGGGATAGGAGGAGACAACGCAAGGCACTTGCCCAAAGTTTATCACAGCACAACTCCCCCTGGGACAATGTGGGTTTTCAAAGCCCCAGCACAGGCACTGATAGGTACGATTGGTTCTAAATATCTATACAAACAAAAAAGACTCCATGGTGAAAACAAACAACCAAACAACAAAAAAAGCGCCACCATTTCACTATGCCTCACTAGAAAAATAATGTAAGTTACGCATATCACTTTGCTGCAGCAGCACTATTTCTAACACTGGGCACTTCACGCTGCTGTGGTACCGTGCGAGAAATAAACAAAAAGCCACAATAAAAGGCATACAGAAGTAGGAATACTCCATAATACGTTTGCCAAATGAACTAGGAAAAACTAAACTCAAGGCTAGATTCTCAGTCAATGTAAATAGGCCGAGCTCCAGTGAAGTTAAATTTACTTCAGTTCAGGATCTAATTATTTCTTGATAAGCTTCTAATAGACCATAAAAACAATGAAAAATTAAAACAAATGTTAAAAGCTTATTTTTAAAGGTAATTAACTAAATCCTTTAGATTTAATACAAACACTAAGGCAGCAACTTACCTAAAGCCTTTCAAAGCCACCGTCCAGATAATGATTAAGCAAATAACAGATGATAATACAGCCACAAAGATCCAGACAAGCACATCCTTCAACTCTATGTCTAGAAAATACAAGCAGGAATGCTTTAATTGTATACAGTGTAGCAGCTAAAAAGCAGGTGATAAAAATGTTGCAAATGGCACCTATCTTTAAAATGGTCCTAACCCCCAAACTCAGTTTTGTGGCTCGAGACCATCTCTAGTACATACTGATCTACTGCATCATATTAGTGCTTGATATTTAGGTGTTCTTCACCTGATGGCACAGCACAGGAAATAAAATGCCTAGGAGAAAAACCCTATACGAGTAAAAAGTACATGATGAGGGTAAATTTTGCCACAGCCAGATACACCAACACAGGACAGAAAAGTAAGGGCAGCATCTATGCCATGCATACATCTGTTTTTGTGACTAGTTTAGTCATTTCATTGTCAAGTCCTGTAAAATATAATTAATGAAATTATAGGGAGGGGGCAACTACTGGATGGCTTTGAGAATGTCTAATAGTACATGAAGCCTTATACCAGGGGTTGGCAACCTACGGCAGATTCAGTGGAGTGGCCAATGCTTAAATGGGTAAGGAGAATGAACCACCTTCTTACTCAGAAGTAATCAAGGCTGAGGCAAATTGAAAACATGGTGTAGGGAAGCTGCCACTTCTGCTATCTTAGCAATGTTTTATCTATCCTGTAGGTCATACAGGATTTCAGTCTTCAGGTCTGCTAGCAGGGCAGCTAACTAACGTACTAAATTCACTTCCATTTAAAAATAATTAATAAAAGGAGAATCAAATAACTCACCACTGGGGATTTGAATATAACTTTCTGAGCTCCATTCACTCCATTCTCCATGGTCCGGTTTGCAGTGTACCTGTGCAATGTATTTCTTTCCTGGATTTAAACTAAACAACTTGTATTGTGTTTGTTGTCCAACAAAAATTGTCTGAAGAATAAAGGACACAAAACCCATAAAAATTGAGAACATAAGAATGGCCATACTGGGTCAGACCAATGGTCCATCTAGCCCAGGGGTCAGCAACCTTTCAGAAGTGGTGTGCCAAGTCTTCATTTATTCATTCTAATTTAAGGTTTCACGTGCCGGTAATACATTTAAACATTTTTAGAAGGTCTCTTTCTCTAAGTCTACAATATATGACTAGACTATTGTTGTATGTAAAGTAAATAAGATTTTCAAAATGTTTAAGAAGCTTCTTTTAAAATTAAATTAAAATGCAGAGCCCCCCCCCAACCAGTGCCCAGGATCGGGGCAGCATGAGTGCTGCTGAAAATCAGCTTGCGTGCCGCCTTCGGCACACCTGCCATAGGTTGCCTACCCCGATCTAGCCAATATCCTGTCTTCTGACAGTGGCCAATGCCAGATGCTTCAGAGGAAATGAACATAACAAGGCAATTATTGAACAATTCATCCCCTGTCATCCAGTCCCAGTATCTGGTAGTCAGAGGTTTAGGGACATCCAGAGCATGGGGTTGCATCCCTGAGGCATTTTGCTACACAATTTTTAGGCTATTTAGAAAGTTGACAAAGTAATGAGAGTGTAAAATGAACAGTACTGAAAATAGATAGCAACATAAGAATCTGCAATATGGGAATTGAATAATGGTCCATTTATTATATAGTCATTTCTCAGTTTTCTAATATAATGCTGTGAGAAAGAATTTTAGCTCTAGTGCAATGTTTAAGTGAAACTATTGTGAAAATACACCAGGACTGGATCTCCCGTTCTCCCAAGTTTTATTTACTTTGGTTTATGAATGCGAAAAACAAGGAAGGATCCAGCAGATGATGAAGGTGATGGGGAAGAGGATGTCCTCTAGTGATGTGGGGTACTCAGTTAAAAAAAAATTCATTCTGAATTGTGAATGCTGAAAACGTGAAACTTGAAAGGGTTTAGAGGATATTGAGAAGAACAACACAAGCCAACAAAGAGAGAGAGCATTTTGGAGGAGCAATAGCTGACGGAGCACCAAAGATGAACTCTGAGCGGAGCTCAAGTGAGTAGTGAAGGCAGAAGAATGTTGTGAGCTTGGAACCCGAAGACAATGTCCCCAGATTTAAGGACAGGGAGAGGTAAAGGCATGTGCATACATTGTCATTATATAGCCTGCCAATGGAATCTAATGATTATTTGCATGGATGGAAATAGTTTCAGATAATTTTACCACATACTGTTACTGAGCTTTCTGTTAGCAATTTTATGTCTGGTTTAGAATAGATTACTGTGGTGAACAACAGCAATCAAACCCATATCTAGCGCATGGTTAAACTAGGCCTGACAATTTAAAGAGTATGATAATACTACAGTTAATATACAGTCAAATATTTTTGCCACTGGTTACCACACAGAGGTATCTGAGATACCACTTTATTTTCTTCTCTAGGTGTGGGAAAATACTGTGATCTCTCATACAGCGCTGTAGGGCAACTTTTGGTAATGCTGAATTTTTGATGGTGTCTGGTGTGTTACATTCACGGATGTAATATAACTGAAAAGAGAAGACCAACAAGCAAAATCTTACCTCCCATTCGTCCCCTTCTTCAGGTTTTAGTCGCAACTTATATTCAAGAGTAAGCCACCCAGATTTGACATCAGCCAGTGGAGGTGGATACCATTTCAACAACAGACATGGTTTTCCATCTACTTGTTTTTTTACTTCTAAAGACAGGTTCACAGGAGGGTCTGGCTGAACTGTAAAAAGGAGAGAGCAGAGATAAAGGGTTTGAATCACCTTTGCCTTGCACCTTGGAAAGTCATTTACACTTCTGCAGAGTGGGTGTAAAATGCTATCAACTGGTGTAAGAAAAGTGAGTAGAGAATTCTAAATTGGGAGTATTTTATATTCATCTGCTACCTGCAACTGTCAGGTTTGTTATAGCTCTTTCTGGTATTGTGCTAAAGGAGATTAATAATCTTTTGGAAATGCATGATAGCATGAATGCACAAATTCGAAGCGATCAGAGTAGTTTATGCATTGAGTTCATTCTGAGATTTGTAATATTATGAACTGATAACAATTAAAACTGAAAATTATTTTTTTGCTGCATTATTGTTTGCTGCGTTACTGTTACCTCTCTCCGCCATAACCTTGAAGAGACAACATAGCCAATGGGAGTACAATATAGTAAAAATCTATTGTCATGAAAGTCAGCAGATATATCTCTGAATGCACAAAAGTAGCAGATTTAAGTAATTAAGAAGGTAACATTTTACATAGTCACATCTCTCTCATAAAATTCAGAAAAAAACAGAGCACAGTCTCCATGTGCATATGCAGTATTTAAAAATAATACACGAGTTGTTGGCCAGTGTCAACATTAAGGCATTGTCTACACTAGAAAGAACTGAATGCAGATTCCAGCAACAATTAGCAGCATTGCAGCTGCATCATTTCAAACTGCTAGTGTAGACAGATTCAGGCATTTTTACCAATATGCCACAAAAACCTGCACTGAGTAAGTATTCATGACATGGTGGTAAAAATACTGTAGCCATGTCTACAGTAGTAGTACTTACACAGTTTCTAGCATCCAGGCAGCTACATCACTGCTGGCAAACCGGTACTAAATTTTTCTAGTACAGATATACTCTTACACACTCTTATCCATGAAATAAACTGAATACTTGCCCAGAGTTACTTCTCTTAGGCAAAACCCTGAGAAGAGAATGATCCTCACACCATGACCCAAAGAGCAACTGACTCAGGCTCTACTGGACCTGATGGGAAAGCAAATTCCAGAGTAGAGGGCTCTCTATTGATAAGACCATGCCCCAGATATTCAAATCTAGGGAGTATCAACTTGACTTCAGCTTCTGTAGTGGCAGAATTGAACTGATGTTTCCCAGGACTGTATTTGATACATGTACGTGTGATATATGGTATGTGTGTTGACATGCAAATAATATCAAATGCCATTTCTGTCCTGTTTTCCACTTTGGGGCATTCAGGAAATATAGCAAGTAACAGAAACTTAAAAATGGTCAAAGACTTGCATGGAATGTAACCACGCAACTAGAGCTATCCGAATAACCAATTTTCTGTTCAATTGCCAAATGAAAAAAAAAAAGTTGTTATGGGTCAACCAAAATGAAAATGGTTTGAATTTTTTGGTGAAATGAAATGTTGAAAAAAAGTTTTGTTTCGGGTTGACCGAAATGTTTAAGTCAACCCCAAACTAAATGTTTTATTTCAATGTTGAGGTTTTTTAAAAATATTTTTTTTTTCAAAATAAAATCGAAGGAAATTCAGAAATGTAACAACTTTCTGAAACTAAAAGTCAAAACATTTCATTTTGGAAATGCTGAAACAAACCATTTTGATACATCCAACTTTTAAAATATTTTTTCCAACCAAAACAATTTGTAGAAATTGACCTGAATTTGCAAATTATTTTGGTCAACCCAAATCTGCATTTTTTGGGTGAAAAATGGGGAAAAAAAGGAATCTCCATCCTTAGAGGTTTTAAAGGCCCAGCTTGACAAAGCTCCAGCTAGGATGATTTAGTTGGAGTTGGTTCTGCTTTGAGCAGGGGGTTGGACAAGATGACCTCCTGATGTCTCTTTCAACCCTAATCTTCTCTGATTCTATGAAAAAAGGTTTAGTATGAAAAATTTCATCCAGCTGTTAAAATAACATCGATTAAAATCAGTGCAATTTTAAAAGTTATTTCTGCACACTGGCAGGAGGCTATATGCATTTGTCAGCAGTTTTACCTTAGATACCACATTGCATGGGTGTATATTTTTTACACATTACCTGGGTCCTGAACACTGGATCTGAAAGCCCATGCACTTTGGATCAGTTTGCCTCTGGCTCCACTGTTTAAAATAGTCTTAATGTCTTACCTATGTAAGTCACATCCACATACTGAGGCTCAGAGATGTTACTTCCCATCTTATTGGTTGCCTTTATGGTGATATTATAGATTGCCCAAAGTGAGGTGTGCTTTTTATCAAAGTAACAGGAATTGGGGCCTGCAGTTCTGTAATCTGGACATTCATAGATTGATTTGTCTCTGAAATTAAAGAAACACAGTGATCAGGAAATATACAGAATAAAGCACGTGAATTTTACTTCTATCACTACTACTACTTAGGACTTGATATCACCCGCTCATGCTCTGGGGGACGGGAAGAATGCATTCATCCCCAGCATTCAAGAGAGTGCAGTTGCCCTAGATACTGAGATGATCTGCACACCACGGCCCCTAAACGGTGTGGTCTATCAGCTGAGTGTGTGAGTGTACAGCTGGCTAAACGCTGCAGAAGGTTATCTGGTTTTCTTTCAGAACAGCAGCAAAGTGAGTCCCACCGCATGCCACCTGCCTCTGCCAAGTGCCAGGTACTAAGTGGCCTTGGAAAAATCTTTTAACGAGCCTACTAAATAATTCAAACATTCATTTCCCCCCCTCAAATTCATGTAGTATGTCTGATATACCTTCAACATCTGTTTTGTGCATCTCTCCCCCATACCCAAAACCTATTCTGTGTCTTTCGCCCTCTACCCCTCAAAAATCCAATTTGTGCCTCTCTCTGTGTCCCCAGTAATCAATTTATTACTATTCCCAAACTGAGGGTATGTCCACACTAGAGCTGGAAGGTGTAAATTTGCCTGAGGCGTTAGGTGATTAGGCTGAGGCTGCAGGATTGTTGGGGTGGAGATGAAGAGCACACCAACATGACTAAATTTTAGAGCTTTATTAATAAAATAACAGCGGTGAGTGATGGGTTTGCCTCCATGTTACTTAGAGGAAGGAAAAAAGCGTTAACGCCCGAGCCCTAACCCATTTTTATACATACACACACAACACCTAAGGCTGGTCAGCCTGGGTGTAACAGAAGAAGAAGAGGGGGAAGGGTAGACGAGAGTTCTGTTTTGGGCACAGGCCATTTAGGGTTTGCTGTTAATTTTTAATTTGCTTTAGCTTTTAGGAGGGTTTTAAGTTTTGGGAAGATGTTTTGTTTAGGGACCTTTGTTTCCCATGCTTTTTGCACCAGTTGAAACCAGCCTTTTGTGGGTTTTTTAACTGTTTAAAAACACATCGGCTTTAGGGACGCAAATTCTTTTTTTTTTTTTTTTTTTTTTTGCTGGTCTTTACTATTTGACTAGTTTTTGCAGCCCCTGCAGTTTTGTTTAGCTGATTTTTTTTTTTGTTACAGCTGGTTGGGGTTGGAATTTATCTCCCCCTCCCCCGTTTTTTTTGGCAGGCAGCTGAGAGTTGGTTGTGTGCCATGGCCTTGGGCTGGAGTTAGCGTTTTATTTTTGGACCTAGCTGGAGTGTCGAGTTAACCCATTCCCTTCTTCCTTCCTTCCTTGCCTTTTGTAACCTGCAAAGGAACCTCTGACTCCACATTCACACCTTTAACCCTTTCTGAAATACCTTGCAATGCCTGCAACAGCATTAGCAACATACAACGCTGATTTGCCTCCTCGGCGGCCATTGGGTTGTGACAGCCCCCCTCGGCCCCAAATCAACATTTTGTTGTGAGGGGTCACCACTTAGGTTTTTACCCTTTCTCTGACCTTTTACATAAACAGCAATATAGCACAAATAAAATGGTTAGGGCGGCAACAATTGCGTGCACTAGCCTGTAGTGGCTTTTGGCTTTATTAGAAAGATAGCGTAACGCATTTTTTTGTTGGCATAGATGCCCCATTTGGAAGGCTGTGGCAAAGGCAGCTTTTTTTAGATTAAACGTGTTCTGCAACACTGCAAAGGAGGCATTTGTTTGGAACAAGGTTAGTTGTTTTTGGGTGTGCATTAATGGCAGGAAAACATTGAGTGTGATTTATGAAAAAGTAAACACAACATAGTTAGAAACATTAACAATTCTTTGAATAACAGTGGGCCAATGCACTAAAAAAAATTGCATTTTAGATTGTATCAGCAAGTGGAGAGGCACTTTGGGCTGGTGGTTTTTTAAACACACACTGAGGTATTGGTAAATAGCTGTGCCTTAGTGGGGGCACATGCCTTGACCCACCTTGTAAAAGTGGCTTGGCATTGCCCTTTTTTTACAAATTATTTGAGGGGGTTTTATAGGTTATAGTTGCCAGGTGTTGCCATTTGCAATTTATATGTGCTCATAGTTGGGGGCTGCAGTTAGCACATACCGCTTAGTCATGTTATTGGGGGGAGCCACCTTTTACACAGTGCAATGGACTACCCGGTTTTAGAGGCAGCCTTTTTAAAGGCCTGGTTGGATTTTTATAGTGGGGTCCCACACTTTTTTTTACGGGGCCAAAGGCCGTGAAGGAGCAGGCTATGCCTATGTACTTTTATTTAGTGAGTTTTTAGGAGTAGCGAAAAGGCTATTGTTTTTTGGGAATTTTTGAGTGAGATGGATTTTTTTGGGCCAGGCTTTATGGAGTTGGGTTACGATGCTAACGAATGCTGGGTTAAATATTGGATGCTACAAATTTGGATGCTACGAATTTGCTGGGTTAAATATTGTTGGATTTGGGAGCACACAGAATTTTAAGCTAGTTGGTTTTTAGCCTTAATTATGGTTGTAATTAATTTTTGCAGGGTGTTTTGCATGTGGAGGGCCAATCTGGCAGTATGTTTGAGGGTGGAGGTGGCCACTGTAAGGTGGGTGAGATTTGCACTTGTGACCAGCCCCGTGGCCTTTTAAAATTGTTTTAACTGCTTGTTTTTTTATCGCCCACTCCTGAATATTTTAAATATTGACTGCTGAATTAGCCCCATTCCACAAGGAGCTTAGTAGGGTTTGCCTTTTGTGGGGGGGAACAATATTTGGGTAAGGAGGGGAAGTTGGAGGGTGCCCCTCCAGTACAATTGGGAAGGAAGGCTAGGACGTGGAAGCATTTTCGAGGCAAATAAATGTTTAAAGCTTTTAAAGTGGCATTAAGAAGGATTTAGCGTTGAGTGGCTACCTTTTATTTGGTGGCTGGTAAAATCTGCCGCCACCGCTTGTGAGGGTGGGGGTGAGATGTGGAGGTGCTTTTTTAGGCCCATTTTTTTAAAACGGGGGCTAAGCGGAGGAATATTATATTGCAATGAATTGGTGTGTTCGGGGGCTTTTGCTATTACTCCCTGTTTTGTTAACAAAGCCAAAGGGAAAGAAAAGGGACAACACAAATGCACGTATTTGGGGAAACAGAGGCACATGTGAAAACCATTTAAATTATTAGTTATTTTGTTACAACCCTTTTTAGTTTTTGTTGTGGATGCTGTTTGCCTGGTTTAGGAGGTTACAACAACAATATTGTGTTTAGGGATTAGGGATTGCTATTACTTGTTCAAGGGCTTTTTATTTTGGGTTAGGCCACCACAGGAGGAACAGGGTTTGTTTTTATTGGATTTAGGGGAGGTTTGGGGTAGCCAGAAGGATTTTATGTGCAATATGGGGAGTGGGCTAACTTTTTATATTTTTGCTTTTAGAGCCTGGTGGTGTGCAATTTTGATAATTTTTTTAATTAAAGGGTTTGCCCTTCCTATGCCAGTATACTTACTATACTGCATTTATTTTGTACTGATAAGTATTAAACAGTGATTTAAAAACCTTAGTGTTTTTTAATATTACCTGAGACATTTTGTGTTTTAAGATGGACAAAGCAAGTACACCTTTACCCTGATATAACACGGTCCTGCGGAGCCAAAAAATCTTACCGCACTATAGGTGAGACCACATTATATCGAACTTGCTTTGGCCCCCCTGCTCCTTGTCCCCTGACCGCCCCCTCAAGAAACCCCCGTCCCTAATCACCCCCAGGACCCTAGCCCTTACCCAAACCCCCTCCTCCCTGTCCCCTGACTGCCCCGACCCCTATCCACACACCCTGCCCCCTGACAGGCACTCACCGGCAGCAGTGGGAAGTGGAGCAGCCTGGCCCCAGCTCACTCCACTCCGCCAGCTCCCAGCCACAGTGCTCTGCTTCCGCCGCTGCCAGGGAGTGCAGGGATATTGGGGAAAGGACGCTCTCCGCACTCACCTGCAGCGGGAAGCAGAGCGACGTGGCCCCAACCCACTCCGCTTTCCTTGCCCCAGCCCCAGCTGCGTCGCTGGGCGGGGGTGGGGAAAGGTTCCACACTCACTGGCAGCAGGAAGTGGAGCAGCCTGGCCCTAGCTTGCTCCACTCCACCAGCTCCCAGCCGCGGCGCTCCGCTTCCCGCCGCAGGTAAGTACGGGGGCCTCTTTTCCCCAACCTCCCCGCACTCAACGGCAGCGGGAAGTGGAGCACCCAGGCTGGGAGCTGACACACTGATCCACGGGAGCACTGCTTTACCGCATTGTATGTGACCCCGTGTGATATCGGGTTGTGTTATAGCGAGGTAGAGGTGTATTTGCCTTTTAGTACATTTTATGTGCAATAGCTTTATGATTTTTTATTTTTATTTATTTTTGTGTTAGGCTGTTTTGTAGCTGGGACAGAGAGCTTAATTTATTTTTAATTATTGTTAGTTAGGTTTATAGTATTTATAATTTTAGCTTTAAAACCAATTTTTTTGTAATATGGTGTTTGCTACCTGAGGATGTTTTTTGCAGCATTTGATACACAACAGTGCTAGCAACAAGACAAACAACACAAGACAAAACATAGAACACAAAACACAATTTTTATTGTGACAGTAGATTTATGGTATTTTGGGTTGCTTTTTAGCTAGTATTAACTTTTTTTGTTTTTTTGAAAGACATCCCTCCTCCCCCCCATATGTTTACTCCTTTGGGGGTTGCAGATTATTGCTTAAAATACATTTTTTTAACAAATACCCTTGCTGATTGCAGGCATTACAGAGGAATTACTCCCATAATTTTTGTGTTTGTTTGATAGGCAGGCCAGGTTTTAATGGCTTTTACCTTTATTAGTTAGGTAATTCGCATTATTACAGATGCTTTTTGGCTTGCTTTTGTATTTAAAGCCATTAGCAGCTTAGAGACTTTGTTTTAAAAGGTACACAATTAACTTTTACCAGAGTTTTGATTACTTTCAACTTTTAATTCTTACTTTTAAAACACTCAGAAATTTGAAAAAGAAAACACAAGCTATTGTGGCTTTTTTTTGGAGCCCAATAGGATTTTAATTAAGTACTATGGTATATTTTTGCATTTTTTTTACCCCTTTTATAATATACATTGCACATGTTTTGGGGAAAATGAGGCACTGTGTTTTTTGTTTGTTTGTTTACTACAGCTTTTAATTGCCACTTTGTTACCAAAAAAAAATTATAATTTTATTTTTTAGGCTTTGACTGCCCTGCTGCAGCCACGACTTTGGTTTTTATTTAAAAACACTTTAAATTTTGTAAAGCACTGAATTACCCCTTAAGGGTTAAATGTTAAATACCAAAGCCAAACAATACTTTAGTTATTTGTATTTGGCCAAAAACATTTTTTGGTTTTGCAACTTTGAATGAAAGATTTTAAATGGATTTTAGTGGTATTATTTAAAAGCAAAACCAACTGATTTTATTGTTTTGAACACCCCTTACACTGCTTTAATTTGTATATAGCTGTACATAGATTACATTTATGTACATTTGGGGGCAGTTAAGTTTTAATAGACGCCCCTTGAGAGTTTTTTTGTTTTGTTTTTTTTTTAAGCAAATTTGACTAAATTGTTCATAGTTTAATGATTTAAATTAGATTTTTTTCTTGCCTGGCTTCTTTTTTTTTTAGAATGGGTGCAAAGAAACCAATAATTTTTTTTGATCATTTTTATAAACTTTAATTGTTTAGGATTTTTTTTGAGCATTTATAGAGTTAACTTTTTATTAATTTTTAAAAATTACGTACTTGTTTTTTAACACGATACCTTTATTAACTTAGATTTTATTATTTTAAGTATTGTTTTGGGGATTTGAATTTTTAATGCCTGTATTTACTGCCTTTTTTTTTTCTTTTGCCACTATCCCCTTAGGGCTTTTAACCCATTTTTGACTTTTTTGTATTTGTTGCCTGCCTGCTTGTTTGGGCTGATTTCGCTTTTTTTGCTGAATATATATATATATTTTTTTACGGGCACAGGTTTTGTTTTATTACCAATTTAGCACAGAGGGTGGGCTTTTTAAGTAGGCCCCTCCCCTTTTTTTTAAACAATATTACTTATAAGGGTTACCAGAGTTATTTTTTGTGAGGCTTGCCACCTGGGCAGAACGCATGGCCAATTGGCGTTTTAATTGTTTAATTTTTTTTTTATGGCAGACACACCGCCTTTGCGGCGTATGCTGAGCACGAATGGTTACATTTTTGATGAGTTTTTGAAGGACTGGTACTTGCTTAGCCAGTGCTTTTAGACGGATGTGTTTTGCTTTTTTTGCCTGGAAGTTTTGCTTTAAGGCCTGCAACTTGTTTTGGGCATAGGCTTGGGTTGCCTCCTGGTTAGTAATTTGCACTTTTAATTGCTTAATTTTTACTACTTGTTGGGTGCACACTGCTTTTTTTTTTAAACTTTTTTTTAGTTTTGACAACATTTGATATCACATGGCTGCTGCAGTTTATATTAATTTTACAGCTGCCCCTAGGTTTTTACTCTTTTGCTTTTTATACTTGGCATACAGGCTTAATAAATTCTGCCAAGAGTGCACACTCTTTTGAAGCTTTACGATGGAACCTCAGGGATTGTATTTTACCTTGGTGAGAGCCCTCTCCAGCTGGGACAGGTCCTCACCCCCCTGTGAAAGGGGCACCAGGGTTTTATTGCCCCTTTTGTAGCTCGGGCATTAGGACCACCAACCTTTTGTGACACCAGCAGGACTTTCATGTTCACGCTGCCTATTTCCCATGCGTTCAGCCTTGACCCCACTGTGAATGCCACCATTGTCCACGACTGTGGGACACCTGAGTCCGCAGTTGAACCTTTTGTTTTTTAAACATGTTGTTACAATTTGTTGGTATCGCTTTTACAATTTTTTTAGTTACTTAAGATTTTACACTGCCCAAGCCGACACTGGGGCTTACAATGTTACCCCACTGGGCCAGAGGGAGGCAGGCTAAGCCTTTTTTTGTATTACTTGGCCTTTACCACCGAGGGTTTATACACCCCAGGCAAAAGCCCCTCCCAGGGGCAGAGCGAGAAACCCTACATTTTTTTTATGTGCAGTTATGCTACGGCTGAGTGTGTATGCACCGAGGATTTTACTAGCGTGGAGAGAGGATTGCTAAGGTTTTTTTATTGCCATTGGGCTGTAACACTAGTGTGCTAAAAACAGAAGTGTAGTCACAGCAGCACAAACAGTGGGAGGAGCTAGCTTCCTAACATACGTATTTAAAGTATTGATGGGATCATACTTAGGGCAACTAGCTCCTCCCACCGTTTGTGCCACCATGGATGCACTTCTATTTTTAGTGCACTAGCTCGATCAGAGCTAGCATGAGTATGTCTCCTCAAGTTGGAATTTACACCTTCCAGCTCTAGTGTAGACATACCCTAATTAGGGGAAGGGGAGGAGGTCCTTGACTGCAGGAAGTGTGCTCGTTTCCCAGCTCCCTCTAAGAAGCAGGAAGACAAGCATGTGGGCTCTACACTGTGTCTCTCACTGTTTGAACTGGTGTCTGCACACTTCCTGAATAAGCCTGCGCTCAGCAGGCAACTACACACTTCAATATTAAGTTAGCTCATAGCTCACACATGAGCAGTGCTGGGACAAGCCAAAAGTAGCTCGCTCCTCAGAACTAAACAAACACATTGACTAACTTTTTATTCATAAATTTTGGGAGACTGACTCTGGTGCCAAACACTTGTATCTCTGGAATGCCCTTACCATGATCACAATTTGTGTAGCTCTACCCTACCATTGTCTATGGATCTCTGTGCAAAAGACTCGATATAAAGATGGTAATTTTAAAAACAGGTAATTTTGGGTGGCCTTGTGTCTCAGGAGCCCCTTGGCCAAAGGAGCCCAAATGTGTACCACAAACTGTACCTCGGGCCTTACAGTGGCATAGAAGTTTTCAAGGCAATCTGGTGAAGAATATCCCAAACAGACAAGGTGGATGAGGTAATATCTTTCATTGGACCAAATTCTGTTGGGGAGGCCTGGTCTACACTACGCGTTTAAACCAATTTGAGCAGCATTACATCGATTTAACGCCACACCCGTCCACACTACGAGGCCCTTTATATCGCTATAAAGGGCTCTTTACATCGGTTTCTGTACTCCTCTCCGATGAGAGGAGTAGCACTAAAATCGATATTACCATATCAGGTTAAGGTTAGTGTGGCTGCAAATCGACGGTATTGGCCTCCGGGCGGTATCCCACAGTGCACCACTGTGATCGCTCTGGACAGCAATCCGAACTCGGATGCACTGGCCAGGTATACAGGAAAAGCCCCGCGAACTTTTGAATTTCATTTCCTGTTTGGCCAGCGTGGAGCTCTGATCAGCACAGGTGACCACACAGAGCTCATCAGCACAGGTAGCAATGCAGTCTCCTGAGAATCGAAAAAGAGCTCCAGCATGGACCACACGGGAGGTACTGGATCTGATGGCTATATGGGGAGAGGATTCAGTGCTAACAGAACTCTGTTCTAAAAGACAAAATGAAAAAATATTTGAAAAACTTTCCAAGGCTATGATGGGAAAAGGCCACACCAGGGACTCAGTGCAGTGCAGAGTGAAAGTTAAGGAGCTCTGACAAGCCTACCAGAAAACCAAAGAAGCAAATGGAAGGTCCGGGTCAGGGCCGAAAACATGCCGCTTCTACGCTGAGCTGCATGCAATTTTAGTGGGCTGCGCCACCACTACCCCACCCCTGTCCATGGATTCCGAGGTGGGGGTTGTAATCTCAGCCATGGCTGAGGATTCTGCGGAGGGGGAAGATGAGGAGGAAGAGGAGGATGACCTTGCAGCGAGCACTCAGCACTCCATTAACCCCAACAGCCAGGAGCTTTTTGTGACCCAGATGGAATTACCCTCCCAGCCCTCCCAAGCCACTAGCTCAGACAGTGAAGCCATGGAAGCGACCTCGGTGAGTGTACCTTTGTAAATATAAAACATGGTTTAAAAGCAAGCGTTTTTTAATGATTGATTTGCCATGAGGGCTTGGGATGCATTCGCGGCCAGTAAAGTTACTGGAAAAGTTTGTTAACATGTCTGGGGATGGAGCGGAAATCCTCCAGACATCTCCATGAAGCGCTCCTGGAGGTACTCAAAAAGCCTTTGCAGAAGGTTTCTGGGCAAGGCAGCCTTGTTCCGTCCACCACGGTAGGACACTTTACCACTCCGTGCATGTAGCAAGTAATCGGGTATCACTGCATGACAAAAGCATAGTTGCGTATGGTCCCGGTGATTGCTGGCATTCAAGAAACATCCGTTCTTTATCTCGCTCTGTTATCCTCAGCAGAGTGATATCGTTCATGGTAACCTGGTTGAAATTCAGCTATTTAATTAAGGCGACAGAGATGGCCATTTTCCTACTGGGCTGTTGCTTAAAAGAAATCCTTCCTTGCACGTAGCCAAGCCGGGGGAGGGAGGAAGGATAGCACTGAGCTTTTTTGCGTTTGGCTAGCAGGAATCTTCCCAGCTACCAGTCACGCGGTGGGGGGAGAAAAGGGGGGTGATTAGCAGTGATCTTCCATGATACCAGCCATGCGGTGGGGGGAGGGGTAAAGCAATCATCCTAGAGAACTGGATGGGGGGGGTTGGCTTCTGCTACTGCATGTTAACAGGAAAGAAGCATCAGAGGGCACTGTGTATATGAAGGCTGGAGAAGCCAAAAGACAATGGCTTACCATGGCCACATGCAAGCTGAATTCTGATGCCCGGACCTGCATCTGTGAGATCTGTAACACCAGAGCCGCAGGCACTCAATATTAAGATGCAAAATGCGACCTTGTAGTGAAATCACATGTGCTATGTGAGGTGAATAGCGTTGTTCACAGTGAAAGAGTATAACCATTGTTCTGTAAAATGTATCTTTTAAAATACTTCTCTCCCTTTTTTCCCTCCCTCATGCAGCTGCACATTTTTCAAGTCTCCCTACTCCATCCTGAAGGCTATCTCAGATAAGGCGGAGGAAGAAGAAGACGCGAGATGAAATGTTCTCGGAAATCATGGAAGTAACCCACAATGAAAGAGCTCATCTGAATGAGTGGAAGGACGTGGTAGCAAAGTACAGGAAAGATGCCAGTGAACGTGAGGATAGGAGGGACCAACGTGAGGCTAGGAGGGACGAACGTGAGGATAGGAGAGACGCTCGAGATGAGAGGTGGCGGCAGGAAGATCAGAGGTGTAGACAGGAAGATCAGTTGTGGTGGGATGCAACGCTGGAGCTGCTGCATGATCAAACTGATATCCTCCGATGTCTGGTGGAGCTTCAGGAAGAGCAGCGGGGTCACAGAGTGCCGCTGCAGCCCCTGTGTAACCACCCTCACCACTCACCATGTTCCATATCTTCCTCACCCAGATGTGTAAGAACACGTGGGGGAAGGCTTTGTGCACCCGCCCACTCCACCCGCATGGACAGTCCAACCAAAAGGCTGTCATTACATTGAAATGTGTTTAATGGCCTTTTCCTTCCCTCCTATCCTCCTCCCAAACCACATCCGGGATACCTTGTCAGTTCTCTGCCTCTTTTTATAATGATTTTTTAATAATGAATACATGATTTTTAAACGATAGTGACTTTATTTCCTTAAGCAAGCTGTAATCAAAGGGGGAGGGTGGGTTGCTTACAGGGAATGACTTTTAATAAAGAATACATCATTTTTAAACAATAGTGACTTTATTTCCTTAAGCAAGCTGTAATCGAATGGGGAGGGTGGGTTGCTTACAGGGAAGGAGTCAATAAAGGGGGGAGTTCATGAAGGGGAAACAAACACAGCAGTCACACCGTACCCTGGCCCATGATGAAACTCGTTTTCAAAGCTTCTCTGATGCGCACTGCTTTGTGGTGTGCTCTTCTAATCGCCCTGGTGTCTGGCTGCACGTAATCAGCAGCCAGGTGATTTGCCTCAGCCTCCCACCCCGCCATAAAGGTCTCCCCCTTACTCTCACAGAGATTGTGGAGCACACAGCAAGCAGCAATAACAAAGGGGACATTGGTTTGGCTGAGGTCTGAGCGAGTCAGTAATGTGCGCCAGCGCGCCTTTAAACGGCCAAATGCACATTCTGCTACCATCCTGCACTTGCTCAGCCTGTAGTTGAACAGCTCCTGACCACTGTCCAGGCTGCCTGTGTATGGCTTCATGAGCCATGGCATCAAGGGGTAGGCTGGGTCACCCAGGATAACTACAGGTATTTCAACATCCCCAACTGTTATTTTCTGGTCTGGGAAGTAATTCCCTTGCTGCAGCAGTTTAAACAGAGCAGTGCTTCTGAAGATGAGAGCGTCATGAACCCTTCCTGGCCATCCCACATGGATGTTGGTGAAACGTCCCTTGTGATCCACCAGTGCTTGCAGCACCATTGAAAAGTACCCCTTGTGGTTTATGTACTGGGTGCTCTGGTGCCAAGATAGGGATATGGGTTCCATCTATCGGCCCCTCCACAGTTAGGGAATCCCATTGCAGCAAAGCCATCCACTATGACCTGCACGTTTCCCAGAGTCACAACCTTTCGTAGCAGCACAGCTTGCTTAATGATTGCTTTGGCTTAATGATTGCTTTGGCTACTTGCAGCACAGCAGCCCCCACAGTAGGTTTTCCCACTCCAAATTGATTCCTGACTGACCGGTACCTGTCTGGTGTTGCAAGCTTCCAGAGGGCTATTGCCACTTGCTTCTCTGCTGTGAGGGCTGCTCTCATCTTGGTATTATGGCGTTTCAGGGCAGGGGAAAGCAAGTAACAAAGTTCTATGAAAGTGCCCTTACGCCTGTG
Source organism: Gopherus evgoodei (assembly GCF_007399415.2). Taxonomy (NCBI): domain Eukaryota; kingdom Metazoa; phylum Chordata; order Testudines; family Testudinidae; genus Gopherus; species Gopherus evgoodei. The sequence goes on along the minus strand of NC_044327.1, from coordinate 111,743,165 downwards.
AAAGTTTCGCAGCCACTGGGAATCGTCCCAAACCTGCAAAACTATGCGGTCCCACCAGTCTGTGCTTGTTTCCCGGGCCCAAAATCGGCATTCAATGGTTAGAACCTGCCCCATTACCAGCAGGATCTCCAAAGCGCAGGGGCCCGCGGTTGGAGATAATTCTATGTCCGTGTCCTCATCACTCTCGTCGCCGTGCTGCCGTAGCCGCCGCCTCCTCCTCGCCTGGCTTTGCAGGTCCCGGTTCAGCATAGACTGCACGAGAATGCGCGAGGTGTTTACAACGTCCACGATTGCGGTATTGATCTGAGCAGTGTCCATGCTTGCTGTGCTATGGTGTTTGCACAGTTCACTCAGGAAAAAAGGCAGGAAATGGTTGTCTGCTGCTTTCACAAAGGGAGGGGGGAGGCTGTACCCAGAACCATCCGCAACAATGATTTTTGCCCCATCAGGCACTGGGCTCTCAACCCAGAATTCCAAGGGGAGGGGGAGACTGCGGGAACTATGGGATAGCTACGGGATAGCTACCCACAGTGCAACGCTGCAGAAATCGATGTTAGCCTCGGACCATGGATGCACACCATCGAATTAATGTGGTTAGTGTGGCCACGTGCACTCGACTTTATACAATCTGTTTTACAAAACCGGTTTATGTAAAATTGGAATAATCCCGTAGTGTAGACGTACCCTGAGAGAGACAAGCTTACACAGAGCTCTTCTTGTCTCTCTCACACAGAAGTTGGTCCAATAAAAGATATTACATCACTCACCTTGTCTCTCTAATATTCTGGAACCAACATGGCTACAGCAACACTGCATAGAATATTTCAGTGCATTTTGAAAGAGTGGCTTTAAACAGAACCCTGCTGCAATCTCAATTATGAAGTTACTACTGCTTCCTAATACAATTCATTTTTACAAAAATCTTAAATTACTTTTTACTCCCCTGATAATTAACTACAATTTAAGAACAAATGAGAACTCAGATTCTGTAGACATACATAAGATAAAATAATAAGACACAGAATAACTATCCACAGCTTCTTACCCCTCCTTGCTGTAGAATAGAGTGTAGTTGGTAGGAAGTCCTCCATCTGAACCGGGCTTCCACCAGCAAGTAAAAGTTTCCTTTTCTGGAGAACGACACCTCAGTAGCTCAGGCCTTCCAGGGGGCTGCCCTGTAGAAATGCATAAATTATCTAGTTAATAAACTTAACTGTTATACAATACACTGAATAATATTAATCCTGAATTTACAAATTATTGACAGGTACAGGACAGTCAGACTTAGGTATATTTACTGTACAAGAAAAAACATGTTTTCACTTCTACATCAGTAGAGAAGGAAGGAAGGTCCAGTGGTTAGCGTACTAGAGTAGGCCTTGGGAAATCTGGGTTGAAGTCTGTGTAGCGCAGGGACTTGGTGTGTGACTTTGGGCAAGTCATTTAGTCACTCTGTGCCTCAGTTCCCTGTACGTAAAAATGGGGATAACAGCAGTGCCCTCCCTTGCAGGGATGTTGTGAGGATAAATACATTAAAGTTTGTGAGGAGCTCAGATACTGTGGTAATAGGGACATATGATTTCCTAAGGTAGATATACTCTAGATATGTCTGTCTATCTTCAGATTATTTTATATAGACCACTTTAAAAAAGGACACTTTAGTTCTCTACTCATCGTCCCAAAACTCTGTTAAGAAAAACAAAAAACAAATCAGCAAAAGAAGTCTAGCTGATGAAGCTGCATTGTCTTTCCAAGTGTTTGCTCATGTGTGTCTTCTCCCCAGTGTTGTCCCATCTCTCCTGCAGCCCCAGATCAGGCTGAGTTGCCCTTAAGAGATAAGAAAAAGGAAGCACTTATATGTTCCTTGCTTAGTGACCTCATACATGGTACTTAGAGACCTAAGCTACTTGTCTGATCACAGCCAAAGAAGCTTTATTGTGACCTGTTTGGTGTCTCACTGATGTTATTAGAGACTCAAACAAAAAACTTACAGCAGGACAAAGATTAACACATCAAGTAGCATGATGCTGATTGAAACTCTGCACTAAGTAAGACTGTTGTGATTGTGCACGTGAGGTGGATAATGGTCTCAAGCTATTGAGAATCTTTGTTTTTCAATTCTTGAGATTGGGACCTTTAATTTTCAAAGCTCCAAAGTGCCTAAAACTCAGTTCTGAAAATAGGACTTAGGCTCCTTAGTCACTTGTGAAAATTTTAATCATTGCCAACACTCTCCATATCAAGACATGAAAAATAAAATTAATAAAACAGCAGAGGTGAGTAACAGCAACAGCATGGCTAAGGAGTTTGGTAACAAGATCTGAGGTTTATCGTATTTAGGCCACCAACTAAAACCCACACCAGGTGGTAAAATTGTTACCATATTATGGTGAAATGAGCTGATGATTTCAGTGCAATTCCCAGTTAAGAAATGTCCAAAGCCTGCCATCATAATGTCATTAAATAGCACCTGTAGTTTTCAGTCTCAACAATGAGGTCAAGGACTAATGGACCAGGAAGACTGAACAACTGTGTCATACCTGGATATTATCAGGGTTGCACTGCTGCTCTCTCTTGTACTGTACATTTCCTGTGTATAGAGGACATCAGTATTCAGGGCTCCTACATGGGAACATTTCACAAACACCGTAGTCACTGAGATTTTAAAAGGAAATTAACAGAAGGATTGTCGGCCACTCACCACTGGGGATCTGAATGTAACTTTCTGAGCTCCATTCACTCCATTTTCCATGGTCTAGCATGCAGTGAACCTGTACAATGTATTTCAATCCAGGATGTAATTTAAACACCTTATAATGTGCTTGCTGTCCAACAAAAATAGTCTGGAGAGGAATCAAAAATATAGAAACCATAAGGAACTGGGACATTTTTCTATACAAATCGTGAAGTGAAATCCTGGTTTCATTAAAGTCAATGTGAGTTTTGCCATTGACTTCAGTGGGAGCAGGATTTCACCCACAGACTTTAAAGAATGGGCACTACAAAGAAATAAGGGTGAAATCCTGACCCATGGAAGTCAATGGCAAATCTCCCTTCAATGAGACCAAGATTTCTTCAGAAGTCTAGAATATATGGCTTATTTTAGATTTCTGAGGACCAGTTTAGTTTTCACTCATTCCAATATTAGCAACTCCACTTCAGATGTCAGAGCAAGAGGAATACAGCCCTGCTGCCCACTGAGCCAGCTTTTCACCAAATCTGACTCCATGATGTAAGGAACATATGAAGTGTGATATTTTCCCTAGTATCTCTGAGACAGACACATTCAGGATAGCCACTGCAAGGAAAATCTACTGTATTCTCAGTCTTGTAGTCAGTTTCTCTCTCTTGTATGTAGTTCTTCGGACAACAATGTACATATCTGGAATTCTTACCTTCCCTCCCTCCAAACCACAGAAATACTCTCCTCTTTTTAATGGTCACATTTGGACAGCCTTACTTGGATACCCTGGCCCTGGTCAGACACCACAGTGTACATAATATCAAGATATAAAGTTCAGATATATGAACTAGAGAACAGGGAACATCCACTATGAAAGTTTGCCATTTCCTTACCTCCCACTCTTCCCTTTCTTCAGACTTTAGTCGTAATTCATAATGAAGTATAAGCCAACCAGATCTGACATCAACCAATGGAGGTGGAGACCACTTTGCCCAAAGATACAATATCCCAGCTGATTGTATTATTTGCAGAGATAGGTTCACAGGAGGATCTGGCTGAACTGAACAAACGAAAGATCAAACACTGAAACTTTTAGTTTCTCTTACCAAAGAAGCCTCTTACTATCATCAACTATTTTAACTTATTTGCTTCAGGAAATATCAATGTACATTAAATAAAAAAAGCCAATAAAAAGACAACAGGGGTTTGGAATAGTCCAGTAGCTCTGTGGCTTCCTTTCTCTCTTTTTGTTTGAACTGGCTGTTGACTTGCCATAGTATTGCTCATGTTCCTCTTACACTTTCTGCTGAATTTGTCAGGCTACAGAAACACATACTTACATAAAACTGTACATGTTTCCATAGAATGAAACCATCTGACCTGATAATAGACTGAGTATCTTTATATCAATATAATCTGTACATTCGGTAACACACTGAAAGCAGGATGATGTTAGGAGTGTGGGTCAGAGCCCCTACCTCTGTATCTAGAATACAAGTAAGGTCTGTCCCTCGCTAGTATGTTTCAGAAGAAGGTGCCTAGGGTTACCTCATGGCAGCAGTGAACAATAATTCCTGTGTTGTGAAAGAGACATTGATCTTTGTAACTTTGAGCCAGGACATGTGACTGGGACTAAAAAAAAAATTCAGCCCTCTTGCAAGCACTTTTGCGTATCATACCTTTAAAACAGTAACTAACAGAAACATTTACCCCCCAGAGACATAGTACTAGTTATGAAACACAAGTCAGGAAGAACCTGATTTAGCTTTTAAAATCCTGACTGAGTTTTCGGAGCTAGCAGCTAGAAAAATATTTTTACATTTGTAAATGGAGCAAAATTTGATCTGGAAAACACTGAGATAAAATAACATAGCCTGATATATTTAGAATCTGAATTGTTATGGAATTGCATTAACTGTTAGCAAACCATTGGGAAAACATGAGCTAATTTTAATTAAACCTGGTGCCAATTTATCAGTCAAAATTAATAAGGTTTATTTATTTATAAATAATACACAGATCATACGGTTTTAGACACATACATATTTAAAATGAATGCACATGATCTGCTGATCAATGCCATTCTTACAAGGCTCCCTCACCATCAAATTAAGACGTTTCACAATCAGCAGTTTCAGGATAACGTTTCAGAAACAAGATGGCATAGTTCTGAACTTTAAGTGTTAAGTACTACATTTAAGAAGGAAAAATAAAAAGCACAAAATGTGGAATAACTAGCTAAGCAGCTGTACTTCAGAAAAGGATTTGGGGGTTATAGTGGATTGCACACTGAATATGAGCCAACAGTGTGATGCAGTTGCGAAAAAGACAAATAGCATGGTGATGTGTATTAACAGGTGTTGTATGCAAGTCATGGGAGGAAATTGTGCCATTCTACTCAGCGCTGGTGGGGCTTCAGCTGAAGTACTGTGTCTAGTTTTGGGCACCACACTCTAAGAAGGATATGAACAAACTGGAGAGAGTCCAGAGAAGAGCAACAAAATTGATAAGAGCTTTAGAAAACGTCCTATGAGGAAAAGTTGAAAGAAATGGGCACTTTTAGTCTAGTGACAAGACGCTTTAAGTGGGACATGATAGCAATCTTCAAATATGTAAAAGATTGTTATAAAGAAGACAGTTCTCTGTGTCCATCAAGGGTAAGACAAGAAGTAATTGGCTTAGTTTGCCGCAAGGGAAATTTAGGATGGATATTAGGAAAAATACTTTCTAAGGATCGTTGAGAACGTGAACAGATTACTAAGGAAGTTGTGGAATCCCCATTTTTGGAGTTTGATACAACCATCTGTCAGGGGTGGTCTATGTATACTTGGCCTTGCCTCAGCAAAGAAAGATGGGTTAGATGACTTCTCAAGATCCCTTCCAACCCTATCTTTCTATGATTTCTCTGATTCTATGATTCCCAGGTCCTGCCTACCTCCACTTTATTTTCTGTTTTTCCCCCCTTACCTATGGAAGTCACGTCCACATAATGAGGGTTAGAGATGTTACTTCCCACCTCATTAGTTGCCTTTACAGAAATGTTATAAGATGTCCAGAGATTGGTGTGCTTTTTGTCAAAGTAACAGGTATTGGGACCTGCAGTTCTGTAATCTGGACATTCATAAATTTGTTCTTTTCTGAAATTAAAAAATGAAAAACGATCAGTTATCAGGAAATTAAGTAAAGCATTTGATTTATTAATAGTGGCCACAGTTCAGCAAAACACTTTAACAGACGTTTAACTTTAAGCATGTATGTACTCCTGTCACAGCACAGCACTTAAGTACATGCTCAAGTCCCATTAATTTAACTGCTTTGCTGAACTGGAGCTATCTTTACTAGAACTACGCAGGGCTAGAACTTGTCCTCTGTTCTTTTAGAACTAGTATTTATATAGGTCATAACTAAATGTATGCTATTAAAATGGAGGAGTAGATGGTTTGCCTGACATGGAACCATAAAACAGAACATTATAGAGAACAGCAAAACAGTTCTAAAATGTTTAAGAACAAGAAGTTAGAGGCAAATCAAAGATAGTCACTTGGGTTGAAGCAGAGGTGAAAATAAGACAGTCCAATCCGGCCCAGCATATCAGCAAGAGCCAGTATGCCGTGCCAGACAGGACTGGCTTCCCCAGGCTCACAATTTAAAGGGCCTGGGGCTCCCTGAAGCAGCTGAGCCCAGGGCCCTTTAAATTGCCTCCTAAGCCCCGCTGCCGGAGCCCTGGGGTAGCAGCAGCAGGGCTCCGTCGGCGATTTAAAGGGCCCAGAGCTCTGCTGTGGTAGTGGCGGCCAGAGCCCCACACCCTTTAAATTGCCCCTGAGCTCCCAGCCATGTCTGCAGCTGGTAGCTCAGGGATGATTTAAAGGCCCCAGGGCTCCCAGCCGCAGCCAAAGCCCCGGGGCCTTTAAATCTTGATTTAAAAAATCCCCGACTCCTCCGGTTGAGGCCACGCCTCTGCTCAGGACTCTGGCGTACTGATAAGTCCTTTAATTTACTTTCACCCCTGGTTTGAAGACAGCATGTTGTCAGGAGGAACCTGGAGGAGTGGCAAGAGTGGCAGACGCACGGAACCCTGAGCCCCTCCCCTTCCCTCAAGGACTGCAGGGACACGGCTCCAGCTGCTTCCTGGAATGGAGCCTGCCCTGGCCCCGGTGTGCACCGCTGCCACCCTGGAGCCACTCTAGATAAGTGGCGCCAGGCTGGAGCTCACACTCTGAACCCCTCCTGCACCGCAACTCCCTGCCCTGAGCCCCCTGCTTCACCCCTCCTGCACTTCCTGCCCTGAGACACCTGCTGCACCCTGCACCCCGACCCCGTGCCTCACCCTCTTGCACCCCACACACCAACTCCCTGCCTTGAGCCCCCTGCTGGACTCTGCACACCTCCTGCACCTCAACTCCCTGCCTTGAGCCCCCTGCTGGACTCTGCACACCTCCTGCACCTCAACTCCCTGCCCTGAGCCCCCTGCTGCATCCCGTACCCCTCCTGCACTCCCTGCCCTGAGCCACTGCTGCACCCTGCACCCCGACCCCATGCCACACCCCTCACCCTCTTGCACTTCACACAACTCCCTGCCCTGAGCCCCCTGCCGCACCCTGCACCCCTCCTGCACTCTGTGTCCTGAGCCCCTGCCACACCATGCATCCTTTCTGCACCCCCTTGGGCAGCGTTGGGGTGGGGATTTTGGGGAAAGGGTTGGAATGGGTCAGGGAAGGGGTAGGAAGAGGCAGGGCCTAATGGAAGGGGTGGAGTGGGGGTGGGGCCAGAGGTAGCGAGGGGTGTGTGTCAGTGATACAGACCTGGGGTCAATGCACTAGTCCTCATGTGGCCCTCATGGTCATTTGAGTTTGAGACCCCTGGCTTAGAGAAACACCCTTTTGAAAAACAGATTCTGTCTCTCTTTGGTCAGGTGGACTAACTACAGCTCTCCCAGCCATGTGCGTAGACCAAGGGAATGTCTGCCCTCTCCCCAGAGACAGATTTCTGTGTAGAGAGTTCATTCAAAGTCAATGAAACAGCAGAAGCAACCTCATTGTTTCTCCAGGGTAGAGCTATTCAATGTTGATGGCCCTTGATGGGTTTGTAACAGCTTTCCAAATACAGGTTCCCCACTAATTGTCAAGTTCCAGCTACCAAAAGGAATGCTCAAAGCCATACTAAAGATTACATTCAAAATAGAGTTTGAAATAGAAGTATTCATAAAACAAAAACGAAATCCACAAATCAACATGGACATATTTGCAGGTGACTGTTGAGCCTTTGTCCTGGTGCACCTTGCTTGGGGAGAGCATCCCTCCTGAAAGGGGCATGATCCTTGCCTTTATATTGTGGGGGAGGGATAACTCAGTGGTTTGAGCATTGACCTGCTAAACCCAGGGTTGTGAGCTCAATTCTTGAGGGGGCCATTTAGGGAACTGGGGTAAAAATCTGTCTGGGGATTGGTCCTGCTTTGAGCAGGGGGTTGGACTAGATGACCTCCTGAGGTCCCTTCTAACTCTGATAGTCTCTTATTCTGTCACAACACCTTCGTCATCTGATAATTACCTGCAATTTAAAGACAAGTGAGAGTTTGGGGTCTGTAAATTATATATGAAGCAAAGTAATAATCTACAGAATAACTATCCACAGCTTCTCACCCTTCCTTGTTGTAGAGCAGAGTGTAGTTGGTAGGAAGTCCACTATCTGAGCCAGGCTTCCACCAGCAAGTAAAGGTTTCCATTTCTGGAGAACGACATTTCAAAACTTCAGGCTTTCCAGGTGGTGACTGCTCTGGGGAAGTGCATAAATCAACCTAGTTAATAAGCTTTACAAATATTACACATTTAGGTAGTACTGATGGTGAGGGGGAGATGATAGATTCCATGGACTGGATATAGTACACTGTGTAAAGGCTAAACCTGAATGTGTGAATTACTACTACATAGAATCCAATAGTATTTAAAAACGTCTTGTTAAAATGAATAACACATTGGTCAATAATCTCTAAGAAAAAAGTGTGTTCAAATTTGCATACACTTGCCTTCTCCTTCTAAGCTTATTTATTACTTTAGTAAAGGTCCATGCCACTTTTTCATTAATGTTGCTATTCACATTTTCATGGTGACAAGTCCCAAGAAGAATGAAGGGGAAGGGACAGGTGTCTGTCAATACTATCTCTAAGGGTATGTCTACTCAGCAACTAGACACCCTGGGACTCTGCAAGGTGGGAGGGTCCCAGAGCTTGGGCTCCACGCCAAGCCTGGAACTCTACACAGCAATGTGAAACAGCCACACAGCCCAAGCCCCAGAAGCCCAAAGCAGCTGGCATGGGCCTACTACAGGTTTTTCTTTGCTGTGTAGACATACCCTAAGTTATCACTTACTGACCCTAAAACTTTCACAAGAGTAAATCAAGCAATTTTCAAAATCTCTGTATAGGAGTTCTTAAGCGAATTGGTCATTTGAAGTTGTGTAGGTTCCAATGAGGATCAAGATAGCCAGGATTTATCTTCAGAATTTTCTAAACAAACTGCTTTCAGGAAAATAATGTGCTGTATAGTTTTCTACTTACCATTCAAACACTCTATGTTCAGAAAAAGCAGCAAAATAAATCTAACTGATGATGCCAAGTTTTGCTTCATGTTGTTTACCTACTCCTCCAGTGGGAAAAGTAGGATTAGAGGACAGCTGAAAAATATGACAATGTGCAACATTTAATAATAGTGTTTGGCATGTGTGTGTATATCATTATGTGTTCAAAGCACTTTGCAAACTTGAGCTAATTAATCCTCACCACACCTCTGTAATCCAATAAGAGTTATAGTCCCTAATTTTCCAGATAGGGAAGATGAATCACAGAAAGGCTAAGTATCCTACTCAAGGTCATTCAGCCAATCGTTAGCAGCACCACAATTAGAATTCACAGCATGGCCTGTTCTTGTGATTTGCTCGTGCGTCTATAATATTTGGTGCCTTTTTAAAGAGCCAGCTCTCAGATTCATGCAATTGCATGTGAATCTCAGCTTTCACTTGAAAAGTAATTAAGTTGTGGTTGCAGAGAACAGCTTGAGAACATGACTCAACCGAACCCTAAAGGCTCAAAAACTGGAAGGCAAATAAAAAGAACCCATCATTATTATTTTTTTAAACTTGCATGATTTTTGAGCCAATCTCATGATTCTGAGGGGCCTAACTCATGATTATTGAGCTGTTGGATTTGGCAATACTGAATTCAGTTGTCCCTCAGTTGCCATCCGCCAAATGTAACTCACTCTTTCTGTTGCATTCAATTTTGCAGTAAATCTAAATGACAAAGCAAGACGTTTCACTCCATATTCTTTATGAAAATATGCTCATGATATGAATGACATAACTGAGATGTACTTTACGCAAGATAGGTCTTGTAAGATATCATTGGAAAGGTTATAATTTACTGAATGTGATTATCCAATTTGTATGCTTGTATCATTTCTGTATCTGAAGTTAGGAATATTGACTATGTATCTGTATTTCAACTATGCTACTTTGCTAACACTGCTAACACTTCAGGTACAACAATGGAAAAGCCAGACAGGGCTGATAACCCATCAGCAAGGACAATGGACTGTGAAAAGTCTTGGCCTTCCTGCGGACCCTCCATACTGCCACTAACTCATTGACACTGTGATACTACAGAGTCAGGTGGTCTTGGCACCTGATACTGAACATTACCTGGGACTTTTTGTAACTTTCCACTGGAACAGAAGTGGGGGTCAAGTTTGGGGAAAAAAAGGATTCCCACCATATGTAAATCCTATTTAAGGGTGGGGAGGAAGGCAAATGGGACTCCTTTTCTTCATGGCCTGTCTGCCCAAGAAGAAAGAATGCTAAAGCCACCTGAAGGGAAGGCAAGTGGGGAGTCCAGACTGAGACAGGGGTCCAGTCTGAAAAGAAAAATAACGAACTCTGAACCATAGAAACTTTGCAACCCGCCTAAAATAACATTTAGGGTGAGAATTTACATTTTGTAACCTGTTTCTTAAGTATATTGAGCTTAGCTTGTGCATTTTGCTTTACCTGGTCAGTAATCTGCTTTGTTCTGTCTGTTATCAATTATAGTCACTTAAAATTCACCTTTGGTAGTTAAACTTATTGCTTGTTTATAATATAACCCAGTTTATGTAATTTCTAACTGGGAATGGGGGAGGCAAGCAGTTGTGCATATCTCCCTCCACATTGAGGGAGAGGGAGAATTTCATAAAACCTTTGGGTTTGTACCCCTTAAAGGGAATGGGCACCAGAGTGTTGGGGAGAGCCCCTAAGGCTGAATCTTTCCAGAGCAGATCTGTCTCTCTGTGCAGCTGGGTGTGGCCCTGCCTGTGTGCTTGGCTGGAAGAGGTTTGTGAGCCTAGCCCAGCAAGGCCAGGTAAAGGGAACCTAGGCTGGCAGAATAGGCTGATTGAGCAGGGGAGGCTCAGTTAAACCCAAGCATATCAGATGACACCCCAAAGGGCCCAAATCCCTCACAAAGACAAAAGAAACAATGGAAAACATAATACGGCTTCATGGTTAACTTACCAGATGGAAATGATAGATGGGGGCTGATTCTTCTCTTGTTTACACCAGTGTATATCAGGAGCAACCTCATTAAAGTCAGCAGAATTACACTGGTGTAAGCAGGAGGACAACCAGCCCCACAGCTCTGAAGGAATAGTTCCTATTTGTGAAGTTCATTCATACCCCTACATATCCTCAGAACGCAGGTTACAGTGCACACAGATTGGGAATCACTGGTACTGTTAAGCCTACTTGGTTAAACTGTAACTTTCATGAAGAAAAGAGAAAGAGGAACCTCAACTAAACCTGTTCCTCTTGGTATAATTGGTTCATAACATGAGATGTTGCCTAGAGTAGGATTTCCAGGCTCCACCTGGACAACTGCACCCCCAACTATCATCCAAAGGGAGATTTGCAATGTCTCTTCAGTCTCACCTCCCCACTTCTGCTGAGTAGATCTGGCAGGAAATTGGGCTCTCATGACCCCCATCTGTGCCTCACAACAAAGGAGATGATTTGACTTGTTTGCACAGGAAATATACTTGTTGTTTATCAGCTTATTCCATTTCTACTATGTAATTACTTTCCATATCAAGAAACACGTTACAAATTACAGATACGTGAATCTTCTTAAATGCATATTTAAATTAAAAATCAGTTATATCCATAATGACTTTAGCATGTGTTTACTAGCAATGCATACTATGTACTGTTCCAAAGCAAATTGTCATCTACATTTTCAGAAATTTTTTTAGCTGTCACCTGTGAATTTGCATGCCCGGTTTCATGCACACAACCAAATGAGCCTGCAAAATTGGATGCATACTGGTTTTAGTCACATAATTTTTTGTGCACAAATACTGTTTATCGGCTGGGCACTAAGTTTACATATAAACACAAGTTTTGCGCATGCAGAATGGATGTATGCCCAATTCTTTGACTGCAATCAGTTGCAGGCACATATTTTGGTATACAATTTTGGGATCAGCTGAAAACTTGCTCTAACATAATGCAGAACATCAACTTCCTGGGAAAAGGCAATAGGTTTAGTAAACATGTTAAAAATAACAAACTATAAAAAATAACTATAACATTTATATAATACCCCTAAATATTAACAAAATTCTATGATACCTAGACCCAGTTAGAAGACATCTTAATTAATTAATTAATTATAACACTTTCTATCTGAGAATCACACTACGCTAAGAACATAAGAATGGCCATATTGGGTCAAACCAATGGTCCATTTAGCCTAGAATCCTATCCTCTGACAGTGGCCAATGCAGATGCTTCGGAGGGAATGGCCAGAATATGGCAATCATTGAGTGATCCATTCCCTGTCATCCCGTCCCAGCATCTGGCAGTGAGAGGCCTAGGAAAACCCAGAGCTTGGGGTTGCATCTCTGACCACATAGGCACCAACTTTTATTTTTCCCTGGGGTGCCCCACCCTCGCTCGGTCCCAAGGCCCTGCCCCCACTCCACCCCTTCCTCCAAGGCTCCACCTTCGCTCTGCCTCTTCCTGCACTTGCTCTGCCCCTCCCCTGTGGCCCCCCTCACTTGGCCCCCCCGCCCAAGGCCCTGACTTTGCATTGCCTCTTCCTGCCCCTACTCCACCTCCCACCCACCTGCTGCTCACTGGTCTCCACCTTTCCCCAAGCCCCTCTCAAGCTGCCAAACAAACCTTTTCAAATTCAAATCTATCATTTTTGAGATGGTTGACCAAAACTGCACACAGTATTCAAGGTGTGGGTGTATCATGGATTTATGTAGTGGCACTGTGGTATTTATTTATCCCTTTCCTAATTGTTCCTAACATTCTATTAGCTTGTTTGATTGCTGCTGCACATGGAACAGATGTTTTCAGAAAACTATCCACGATGATTCCAAAATCTTTTTCTTGAATGTTAACAGATAATTTAGACCCCATCATTTTGTATGCATAGTTGGGGTTATGTTTTCCAATGTGCATTACTTTGCACTTATCAGCACTGCATTTCATTTGCCATTTTGTTGCCTAGTCACCCAGTTTTGCGACATCCCCTTGTATTTTTTCATAGTCTACTTTGGATTTTACTATCTTGAGTAACTTTATATTATCTGCAGTCTTCACTTCACTGTTTACCCCTTCTGCCAGATCATTTAAGATAAGTTGAACAGCACTGGTCTCAGTACAGATCTTTGGGGGACTCCACTACTTACCTCTCTCCATTCTGAAAACTCACTATTTATTCCTCCCTTTGTTTCCTGTCTTTTAACCAGTTACAGATCCAGGAGAGGACCTTCCCCCTTATACCATGACTACCTACTTTGCGTAAGAGCCTTTGGTGATGGACCTTGTCAAAGGCTTTCTGAAAGTCTAAGTACACTATATCCACTGGATCACTCCTATCCACCTGTTTATTTACTCTGTCAAAGAATCCTAATAGATTGGTGAGGCATGATTTCCTTTTACAAAAACGGTGTTGACTCTTCTCCAACAATCTGTGTTGATTTATATGTCTAATAATTCTGTTCTTTATTATAGTTTCTATGAATTTGTCTCATGCTGAAGTTAGGTTTACCAACCTGTAATTGCCAGGATCGCATCTGGAGCCTTTTTTAGAAAGCAGCATTACATTACCTATCCTATAGTCATCTGGTGCAGAGGCTGATTTAAGTGATAGATTACATACCACCATTAATAGCACTGCAGTTTCATATCAGAGTTCCTTCAGAACACTTGGGTGAATACCATCTAGTCCTGGTGACTTATCACTGTTTAAAATTTCAATTGTTCCAAAACCTCTTCTATCAACAACTCAATCTGAGAGAGTTCCTCAGATATATCACCTAAAATAAGATTGTCTCAGGTGTGGGAATGTCTCTCTACAGTGAAAGCAGCAAAGAATCCTGTGGCACCTTATAGACTAACAGACATTTAGGAGCATGAGCTTTCGTGGGTGAATACCCACTTCGTCAGATGCATGTAGTGGAAATTTCCAGGGGCAGGTATATATATGCAGGCAAGCTAGAGATAATGAGGTTAGTTCAGTCAGGGAGGATAAGGCCCTGTTCTAGCAGTTGAGGTGTGAAAACCAAGGGAGGAGAAACTGGTTTTGTAGTTGGCAAGCCATTCACAGTCTTTGTTTAATCCTGAGCAGATGGTGTCAAATTTGCAGATGAACTGAAGCTCAGCAGTTTTTCTTTGAAGTCTGGTCCTGAAGTTTTTTTGCTGCAGGATGGCCACATTAAGGTCTGCTATAGTGTGGCCAGGGAGGTTGAAGTGTTCTCCTACAGGTTTTTGTATATTGCCATTCCTAATATCTGATTTGTGTCTGTTTATCCTTTTCCGTAGCGATTGTCCAGTTTGGCTGATGTACATAGCAGAGGGGCATTGCTGGCATATGATGGCATATATTACATTGGTGGACATGCAGGTGAATGAACTGGTGATGGTATGGCTGATCTGGTTAGCTCCTGTGATGGTGTCGCTGGTGTAGATATGTGGGCAGAGTTGGCATCGAGGTTTGTTGCATGGATTGATTCCTGAGCTAGAGTTACTATGGTGCGGTGTGCAGTTACTGGTGAGAATATGTTTCAGGTTGGCAGGTTGCCTGTGGGCAAGGACTGGCCTGCCACTCAAGGCCTGTGAAAGTGTGGGATCGTTGTCCAGGATGGGTTGTAGGTCCCTGATGATGCCTTGGAGGGGTTTTAGCTGGGGACTGTATGTGATGGCCAGTGGAGTCCTGTTGGTTTCTTTCTTGGGTTTGTCTTGCAGTAGGTGGCTTCTGGGTACACGTCTGGCTCTGTTGATCTGTTTCCTTATTTCCTCGTGCGGGTATTGTAGTTTTGAGAATGCTTGGTGGAGATTTTGTAGGTGTTGGTCTCTGTCTGAGGGGTTAAAGCAGATGCGATTGTACCTCAGTGCTTGGCTGTAGACAATGGATCGTGTAATGTGCCCGGGATGGAAGCTGGAGGCATGAAGGTAGGCATAGCGGTCGGTAGGTTTTCGGTATAGGGTGGTGTTAATGTGACCATCACTTATTTGCACCGTGGTGTCCAGGAAGTGGACTTCCCGTGTAGATTGGTCCAGGTTGAGGTTGATGGTGGGGTGGAAGCTGTTGAAATCGTAGTGGAATTTTTCCAGAGTCTCCTTCCCATGGGTCCAGATGATGAAGATGTCATCAATGTAGCGAAGGTAGAGAAGGGGCATGAGTGGACGAGAGCCGAGGAAGCATTGTTCCAGGTCGGCCATAAAAATATTGGTATATTGTGGGGTCATGCGGGTGCCCATAGCGGTGCCACTGATCTGGAGAAATAGATTGTCATCAAATTTGAAATAGTTGTGTGTGAGGATAAAGGCACAGAGCTCAGCAGCCAGTTGTGCTGTGGCATCATCAGGGATACTGTTCCTGACAGCTTGTATTCCATCTATGTGTGGGACGTTCGTGTAGAGAGCCTCTACATCCATGGTGGCTAGGATGGTGTTTTCTGGAAGGTTACCAATGCATTGTAGTTTCCTCAGGAAATCAGTGGTGTCACGGAGATAGCTGGGAGTGCTGATGGCATAGGGTCTGAGTAGAGAGTCCACATATCCAGACAGTCCTTCAGTGAGAGTGCCAATGCCCGAGATGATGGGGTGTCCAGGATTTCCAGGTTTGTGGATCTTGGGTAGTAGATAGAATAACCCTGGTCAGGGCTCTAAGGGTATGTTGATTTGCTCCGGTGTTAGTGTAGGGAGTGCCCTGAGTAGATGTTGCAGTTTCTTAGTGTATTCCTCAGTGGGATCTGAAGGAAGTGGCCTGTAGAATTTGGTGTTGGAGAGTTGTCTGGTGGCCTCCTTTTGGTAGTCAGACCTGTTCATGATGACAACAGCACCTTCTTTATCAGCCTCTTTGATGATAATGTCAGGGTGGTTTCTGAGGCTGTGGATGGCATTGCGTTCTGCACGACGTAGGTTATGCAGTGAAGACCAATGCAAATAATTCATTTAGTTTCTCTACAATGGCTTCGTCTTCGCTGAGTGTTCCTTTAGCACTTTAGTCATTCATGGCTGATCATCATGGCTGACTTTTGCTTTTGCCAGAGGGTGCCCCATACTGGCCCTGCCCCCACTCTGTCCCCCACCTCTTCCTGCCCTTGCTCCGCCCCTTCCCAGAGACCTGCTCCCCTGAGTGCCTCCCATCCATTGCTCCTTTCTGCCCCCTTCTGCCTGAAGGGCAGTGAGGTGGGAGGAGTGGGCAGAGAGGAGTGAATGGCAGGGCAGCCCCGCTCAGCAGCTAGCTGGTGGCTGAACAGCTGATTGATGGCCAGCCCCAGGCCTGCCAGAGCAGCAGCCCTGGCCAGCCCTTTGGGTGCTGAGCACCCCCTATTTTTTCTCGGTAGGTATTTGAGCCTCTGAGCACCCATGGAGTCGGCATCTATGGCTACAAATCAGAGCTAAAGTTGAAATCCACTTGAAAACACTTCCATTTGAAATATTTTTACTTACCTTTGTTACAGTAAAACATAAGTTTGATACAACTAAGAACCTTTTCCCTGATCATTTTGAGGAATAGTCTCTTCACAGTTTATGAAGCCAGATTGAGCAATATATATAACTATCCCTGATATGCTATAAACCTGGAGTTATCCTGCCTTCACACCCCTGTAACAGGGTTGCCACTCATCACTAGTGCGCCTCCTTGTGTCTAGGTCTGGGAAAGTAGCTCATGCTGCATCGTTGCACTCTTTTGCTGGACTACATGCTCTGCAATAATTTCTCGTCTGGTAACTTGACCCTCTAACCAGGTCACCACTTAGGCCTGGTCTACAGTACACGTTTAAACCGACTTTAGCAGCGTTAAACCGATTTAACGCTGCACTCGTCCACACAACGAGGCCCTTTATATCGATATAAAGGGCTCTTTAAACCAGTTTCTGTACTCCTCCCCGAAGAGAGGAGTAGCGCTGAAATCAGTATTACCATATCGGATTAGGGTTAGTGTGGCTGCAAATCGACGGTATTGGCCTCCGGGCAGTGTCCCATAGTGCACCATTGTGACCGCTCTGGACAGCAATCCGAACTCGGATGCACTGGCTAGGTATACAGGAAAAGCCCCGCGAACTTTTGAATTTCATTTCCTGTTTGCCCAGCGTGGAGCTCTGATCAGCACGGGTGGTGATGCAGTCCCAAATCTAAAAAGATCTCCAGCATGGACCGTACGGGAGAGACTGGATCTGATCATTGTATGGGGAGACAAATCTGTTCTATCAGAGCTCCGTTACAGAAGACGAAATGACAAAGCATTTGAAAAAATCTCCAGGCTATGATACAGAGTCTACAGCACAGAGCTGTATGACAAGCGTAACGGAAAGCCAAAGAATCAAATGGACGCTCATGGAGGGAGGGAGGGGGTACTGAGGACTCCAGCTATCCCACAGTCCCTGCAGTCTCCGAAAAGCATTTGCATTCTTGGCTGAGCTCCCAGTGTCTGTAAGGTCAAACACATTGTCCGGGGTGGTTCAGGGTCTGTGTCGTCAATTTACCACCACCCCCCACCCCATGAAAGAAAAGGGGAAAAAATCGTTTCTTGACCTTTTTATATGTCACCCTATGTCTACTGCATGCTGCTGGTAGATGTGGTGCTGCAGCAATGAATAACAGCATCCTCTCCCCTCCCCTCCCCTCGCCTCCCCTCCCCGGTGGCAGATGATACCGTACAAAAGGACTGATAGCTGTCCTCATCATCCTGTAAGTGCTCCTGGCTGGCCTCAGGTGAGGCTGGCCGGGGGTGCCTGGGTAAAAATAGGAATGACTCCCGGTCATTCCCGGTAGATGGTACAGAACGGCTGGTAACCGTCCTCATCATAGCAACTGGGGGCTGAACTCCATCAGCCCCCCCCACTTCATGTCTAAAGAAAAGATTCTGTACTGCCTGGACTATCCTAGCAGCAGGATGCTGGGCTCCTCTCCCCCGCACTGTTTAATGTCCTGCCTGGACTATCATAGCAGCTGGAGGCTGCCTCCCCCTCATTTTATCTCACTAAAAACTTAGTGTTTCTTATTCCTGCATTCTTTATTACTTCATCACATAAATGGGAGGATACTGCCACGGTAGCCCAGGAAGGTTGGGGGAGGAGGGAAGCAACGAGTGGGGTTGTTGCAGGGGCACCACCTAGAATGGCATGCAGCTCATCATTTCTGTGGGATCTGACATGGAGCGGCTGTGCTCTCTGGTTCTCTGATACACTGGTTCTCTAGTACACTTGCCCCATATTCTAGGCAGGACTGACTCTATTTTTAGACAAACCATAAAGGAGGGATTGACTCGGGGAGTCATTCCCATTTTTGACCTTGCACCCCCGGCCCACCTCAGCTAAGGCCAGCCAGGAGCACCCGTGACAGCAACAGACGGTACAGAACGACTGATAACCGTCATCTCATCGCCAATTTACAATGGCACAGCAGATGGTACAGAACAACTGGTAACCATCTCTGCTACCTTGCAATGGCAAATGAATGCTGCTGTGTAGCGCTGCAGTACCGCCTCTGTCTGCCACATATGGTGACAGCGACAAAAGGCAAAACGGGATCCATGGTTGCCATGCTATGGCGTCTGCCAGGGCAATCCAGGGAAAAAGGGCGCGAAATGATTGTCTGCCATTGCTTTCACGGAGGAAGGAATGAGTGATGACATTTACCCAGAATCACCTGCGACACTGTTTTTGCACCATCATGCATTGATATCTCAACCCAGAATTCCAAGGGGCGGGGGAGACTGCGGGAACTATGGGATAGCTACGGGATAGCTACCTACAGTGCAAAGCTCCGGAAATCGACGCTAGCCTTGGTACCTGGATGCACACCGCCGAATTAATGTGCTTAGTGTGGCCGCATGCACTCGATTTTATACAATCTGTTTTACAAAACCAGTTTATGTAAAATTGGAATAATCCCGTAGTGTAGACGTACCCTTAGTCCTCACTAGGGTTACTAGTACAGCAGGACTTCTACCCAAATGCCATCTCAAACGGTGTTCAACTCCAACTCAGGTGTCAATATACTGGTGTCAATATACCAGTGGCTAGCAGGGGAACCCGGCAACACCTGCTACACTGGGTTCCAGCCCAAGGACCCTATAACCAGCAATCAAAGTATGCTCAGTCCCTGTCCCTTTATCTGTTTCCCTGGGTTCCTTCCTACCTGACCTCTCCATCTTCTCTTGTCTGCTTCTAGGTTTACCGCTGAGCTTACTCTACTCTTCATGACTACAGACTCCTTCCACAGCAAACCCTTTCTTTCTTTTTTCTTTTATTTTTTATCATGAAGCAGATTTACCCGAATAGTCTATAGCTACCACCAACTATAATTCCTCAATACTTAGCAATTTATATTCTCTTGCTCTGTCCTGTGTCTTTCAGGTAGTGTGACAACACCTTTTTAATAATTCTCCATTTCCCCGATGTCTGTACAAAATAACAATGTAATATTTGTTACCTTAAGATGTTTGAATTCCACAGAAAGCTTTTCCCTTTCTTTATCTAAGCCCTTACATGCTCATAAAAGGTTACCAATTGTTTCTTTCACCTTACAGAGTGCACATAGTCATTCTTTGTGTCTATATATTTGAGTTAATACTTTAAACAAAATTACTTCATTTTTTCTATCCAGGCCCTTAAGTATGTTATTATCCTCAAATCTAGTGCATAGCTGAAAAAAATCTTCATCTTTTTCATAAATGCAATTTTTTTGCCATTTCTCTTTTAAAATTTTCTGTGCTAGGCTTTTGAATTCCCATCTACTCAAGAGTATTTCTATGTTAATTAGGGTTGCTGACAGTCCCTTATTACAAGAGACGTCCCTCTTTTTTCATCTCTATACAACAAGATCAGAAATTGCTGAGTGTTGCAAAAAAGCATCAAGAAATACCCCTGGTGAATGTAGGTGAGTACTGCTTATTATTATTCATACTAATGGTGATATTATTGTAGTAAGAGGAGGCCCTGAGATATACACCTGGGTATTAGAGGCCCGGTATGAGGCCTAAGGCCTGAACTAAAGTAATGATCAAGACTTTGCTAACATAAAGCAAAGTTAAGCTGTGAGCCAGAGGCAGGCCCTGCTCACAGAAGCTGGCAAGGAAAAGGCTGATGCTGCAAGAAGATACATACCTAAAAGGTACTAGATATCAGAACATTCACATACTTGTACATTCCACACAGATAACAAGGAACAGACTGATCCATCCCAATGACAGGGGCAAAAGGGTAATATGATGGATAGAGTTGTTTTGTTCAAACCAACAAGTACAAGGTGAGAGGCGGCACCTTACTACGTAGAGGGGTTGTACCTTGCTACGTGGAGGGGCTGCACCTCAATACGTCAGGAGTGATGTGTAACTTGTTTGTACCTGTGTATAAGAATGCATCCCTGGGGCGGTGTCTTTGTCCGGCCGAGGGGGCCGTGGAAAGTCCCGCCATGACTGAGCCGAGTCCATTGACCGTGGGCACATATTTGTAGTAGGCCCTGAGTTAAGACTAAGAAATCTACAGGGAACTATCATTGTGTCCAATACGGCAATAAACCTGGCTGACGTGCCTTCGTACCTTACTAGACTCTGTGGTCATTGGGGCTTCTCTTCGGGTCTGCTGTGTCAGCTATTTGTGCAAAGCTGGGACGGCACACAGAGGGAACACGTGCATGCAGCCAAGTGATACCAACATTGGAGAGAGCAGGGCACCACCCGGTAGCATCTGACAACAGTTCCCATTAACTTTGGACCAGAAAGTTAGGTTCATCCATAGTGTAACTGGCACTTGACCAGAAGCTATCTGTAGCATGCACAGGGGGTGTTGTAATAAATGCACCGCATGCAATTCATAGTGCCTGGGCTTGTATTAAATTTAATTTTTTAAGTTCTGATTTTGATGCTGGACAAAAGGCTTGGCAGCCATAACCAATAATTGGTCTGATTAAGGCTCTGTATACCATCAGTAATGTTTTCTTATCTGCACCCCAATTAGTCCCAGCAAGACTTTTAAGCAGATTAACCCTTCCTGTACTTTTATCTTTAACAATAGTTTAAATGATCTTTCCAAACTAATTTAGTATCACTTATTACCCATAAGAATGTGAACCTTTTAATTATATCTGTTTGTTCTCCAGACAGATACAGTTTACATTCTTTTATAACTTTCCTTTTTGTAAAGATCAATCCTTTGGTTTTAGCAATGGAGAACTTGAAACCCCCTGATTTCCCTAGTCAGAGGTCTCTCCTAACACTTTGTTGATTCTCTTTTTTACCACCTCAGTATTCCTGCTCCTAACCCATAGAGTAAAATCATCTGTGAATAGAGTGACACTTACCCCAGCACTTATTTCTTTTGGAAGATCATTTATCATAATATTTAATAAGGTTGGGCTGATAAACTTCCCTGATTTGTACCATTTTGAATATTATATATATTTGACATAACTTTCCCAACTCCGACCTGTGTGGCCCTTCTACTCAAAATTTCTCTAATCCACCCCTGTATTTCCTTGCTTATGCCTAATGCAATTACTTTGTACAATAAGCCTCCCACCATACTCCTTTTCAATATCTAGAAAATCATAGCTATTGTGAGACCCTTGTGCCTCATACTTTTTTGTATTTCAGTTTCTAATTTAACAATGTGAGCGATGGTGCATCTTCCTCTCCTAAAACCACTCTGCACCGTATCATTTTCCAAATAGACAACCAGTCCTTCACTTACAATTCTCTCTACAATTTTGCCCAGACAGGACATAAGGGCAATTGGATGTATAGGCATTCACTTCTGTGGATAGTTTGCCTGGCTTTCATATTTGAATTACTACTAGGTGCTTCTGCCCAACCAGCATCACTCCCTTCCCCCAATAGTGTTGTTTAATTCCAAGAGAACCCTTGAACTGCTGTCTAAGAGATATTTACACATTATGGGGATGTATTCTCACTGATAGAAATAGCTTTCTCAAAATTGCCGCATACAAAACCATCCACTTAGTATAATATCTTCATGTTTACCCCAACTGCATAATAGATCACAACTCTCTTCAAGGAATTGTCCTTTAATTTGGTGGAAAACTGCACTTTGACTTTCATTACTCACTGCTCAGAAAGTTTCTGCTAATAATTCTGCTCTCTCATTATCAGAACTTCTAACTGTCATCAGCTCTAGTAAGACATGGGAAGTAGCTACTTTTAGTCTGAATTCCATTCATTCTTCTAATTTGCCTGTGTATTTCTGATGTCTTGGTATCTTTATTCATCCAACTGCAGTATTTCTTCCAATGCTCTTTGATTTTTTTTTAATAGTTTTTTGTGCTATTGCCTTACTTCTTTTATACTTCATTAGGTCTTCACTATTCATTGTATTTCTCGCTTTTTATAGGCTTTGTTGCTTTCTTTAACTGTCGTTTTGCACTCCTCATTCCACCATCAAAGTGAATTTTTATTTTTGGGGTACTTCAATATCCTAGCTATGGATACAATAGTTGCTGCTATTAATCCCTTTATTACATTATCATTGAAATTCTCTATGTCAGAATTCACACAATGATTATTCACAAAGTCAGCACATTTACTTGCAAATAGCTCCCCATTAGCTTTCTTAAAATTCCAGAGGGGTAGTTTCCATGACCTTCAACCTTACCTTGTCCTTGAAAGTAATGAGTATAGGGAAATGGTTATTCCCCATTCGCATTTACTTGCAATACCTTACTTGCAGGTCTAACCAGGAAAAACTACCATAAGTTGCATTAAATCTGGTTGGGGTGCTATCATTTAAAACCACTAGATTGTTTACACCAACAAACTTTTCTAAGCATGCACCATTTTTATCAGTTTTCTTACTTCCCTGCAATTTTTGATGACTATTTAAGTCACTGCATATAATACATGGTCTTTTAGCATTCCTCACCTTTTCTTATAGCTCTGAACTTCCTAATTTCCCATGCGGATTATAGATACTATACATCTTTAAAGAAATACTTTTCTTCACTGGGATCTAGACTTACTTCTTTGTTCTCTACCGCTGTGTAGTTTAATCTTTCTCTAAGGAAAGTACAAACACTTCCTCTTCTTCCTATTTTCAGTCTTGCCTAAAGGCAATATCCCTGGAATTTTAAAAGTAAGCTTTTCAACTCACCATGTTTTCTGGATTCCTATCATATTTGATTTAGTTTTCATTTCCAGGATATTTTCTTTCAGTTCTTGAGCACAGGGCCAGCTCTAGGCACCAGCAAACCAAGCACATGCTTAGGGTGGTACATTTTCTTTTTTTTTTTTTCTGTTTGGGTGGCAAAAGCCTAGAGCCGCCCCTGGTAGCACCAGCGTGTCGTGGGGTCGCTGCGGTTCATGCCACGGGGGAGCAGTGCCTGCACCTTGTGGCTGGGCCGAGCAGGCTCTGAGTGGGGGACACTTGGGCTGGGGGCCAGCCCCACGAGCCACACGGAGCTGCCTGCAGGTGCCACAGGGTAGCCACCCTGCAGCGCCACAGCCAGGGCTAGGCGAGGTGGCCTGAGCTGCCCAGGGACTGCGGTAGGGTGGCCAGAAGCAGCAGTGGGGCCACAGAGGGCGGGGCACTGCCATGCAGGGCCCGCATCCCACTCTCCGGGGCTCCACTCCCTCTTGCGTTACCTTGCTCCGGCTCTGCTGTCCTGGGTCCTGGAGGGTCCTAGAGGTGGGAGCCCTGTCTGGAGGGACCCTAGGCTGAGGCATGTCCCAGGAGCCCCGCTGTTTACTCTGACCCTGCCAGCGCTGGACCGGCTGGAGGTGAGGGAAGAAGCGGGCGGAGTCACTACTGGTGGGGGGGAGCCCAGGGCTGGAGCGGCAGGGGGTACGGATGAGGGAGAGGACTGGTGTGGGGGGGTGAGAGCCCAGTGCTGGGGCGGGGGCAGCCAAAAATTGTTTTGCTTGGGGCGGCAAAAAGCCTAGAGCCAACCCTGCTTGAGCGTGTGCTATCAGACTGTGTGCAGTCC
Source organism: Gopherus evgoodei (assembly GCF_007399415.2). NCBI lineage: Eukaryota > Metazoa > Chordata > Testudines > Testudinidae > Gopherus > Gopherus evgoodei. The sequence continues at coordinate 111,718,999 of NC_044327.1, read as the reverse complement.
AACAAAAGATTGAGATCCCCATGCTAGTCATATTTCACCATTAACCTCATTCAAAATTCCATGAATATGGTCCATTGACAGATTACTAACATACAAGTATTTTTCCACTGCCCTTGCTATAATTCATTATTTTCTCATTTTTTCAGTTTGTGATGTACAATTTATCATTTCTATTATAAATGTAATATACCTTTATTTTTTCATTATGAGTCGATCATTGCTTATTCCTTCTGCAGTGTTTATCTATTCTTTATAGAATGAGTCTGCGCCTACTGTTCCCCTTTTCCAGTGCTGATTGCCTCTTCCTTCTCCTCTTGATGATTTTAGAGTCTCCTGAAAGCTTTCACATTAGATATGTTATTAACCATTTTTGTCTTGTCTCTTTAGCTTTGCTTGCCACAATACACCCTCTCTATGCTGGACTGTGATTACCATCACAGTTACAACATTTGACCTCTGTCCCTTCTATACAATTTTCAGAGGAATGCTCTCTCCCATATTTACCACATCTCATTTTGCCTTCACAAACAGTTGCTACAGCCCCACACCACTGGCACTTATAACACCTTAGGGCAGGGATCGGCAACCTTTCAGAAGTGGTGTGCTGAGTCTTCATTTATTCACTCTAATTCAAGGTTTTGCGTGCCAGTTAATACATTTTAACTTTTTTAGAAGGCCTTTTTCTATAAGTCTATAATAAATAACTAAACTATTGTTGTTTGTAAAGTAAATAAAGGTTTTAAAAATGTTTAAGAAGCTTCATTTAAAATTAAATTAAAACGCAGAGCCCCCCGGACCGGTGGCCAGGACCCGGGCAGTGTGAGTGCCACTGAAAATCAGTGCTGCCTTTGGCATGTGTGCCATAGGTTGCCTACCCTGCCTTAGGGGAAGGAAGATGTGCTAACTACTGATGCTAAACTATCTGTTCCAGCTTGCATTTAGCTGTGACACTCAGAGTGCTGTTTCCAGACCAGAAGAAGAGCTCTGTGTGGCTCAAAAGCTCATTTTTCTTACCAACAGAAGTTGGTCCAATAAAATATATTACATCGCCCACCTTGTCTCCCTAAGATCCTGGGACCGACATGATTACAACTACATTGCATACACTTGACTATCAGCTTGCTCTTTGTTTTAACAGTCGACTGAAAGATCACTAACTCACAGCCTCCTGGCTCTTACAATCTCCCCTATGTTGTTTTATTTTAAAATCCAGTCAGCTATTTTCACAAAGTTAATATCACATATACTTATTTCTTTGGCTAGGGATCTTACAATTATACATTTTGGTTTATTTCCTTCCTCAGCTTTACTTTTTTGCTGACATCATTATAATCTACTCTTTTTTTTTTCTCTCTCTCTCTCCTCCCCCCCCCCCATTTGGTATCCATTCTCCCTCACTAATAGGCTCTTCTTCAGCTTTCAGAGTGAATTCATTTGGGGTCAGAAAATCCTCCATCTACCTCCAGCCCTATCATACACCCCATTGTACATATGCTCCTGGACTGGTAGAAACCACTTCCTAATAGACATCTATACAGCTGATTCTCTTGTGTTATTTAAATGTACAGTTAACAGGTACATTTTTAGAAAAAGATGGAAATCCAGGTGCACTCACATTTGCGGGGTCAGTTACCACTGCAAGGACACCAGGAAATTACACGTACAAGTTGGCAGTTAGGTATCTAATTAACAATTTGCATATGGAATTACTCTAGTTTTGTGGAACTGGAATAACCGTGTGTGCAGGTGCTAGTGCACCTGGACCTGTGCCACTAGACCTCTACCTTCAAAACATTTGTCACCAAACATTTTCACCAAATTATTTTTATACTTAATTTTTGGACAATACCTTGATTCTATATATTGTTTCTCCCACAACTGACAACTCTTTGCCTCTTACATCCCTGGCATAACTAAGCAGGGCTGCTCAGAAACCGGCCCTAAAAAAAAACCCTTTCAAAGAAAAAAATGGTAGAACAAGACACAGGTTCTGCTTCATAGTTCAGTCACTCCACATTTCATAGCTTCCCAACCCTATCCTCCCATTTATTTGGATGTTGCCAATTGGTTATCTTGACAACTCCAAAATTTCCATCTCTTCTGCCAAAATCCCCCTCTCAGACCTTGATTAGTGCAGCCTCCACCACTGGCATGCCTCAACAGTCACCTCAACCCTCCCTTAATCCCTCAAATGTGTGCTGCAAAACTCATCTGCCTTTCCCAATACTAAGATCAAATTCAACTCTTTCTTAAATCCTTCACTAGCTCAATATTACCTCATTAATCAAATTCAACACTCCTTGTTTTTACCCCTGTTTTTTTCAGGCCCCCTACAGCTTAGAACCCTCTTCTCTCAGTTTCTGTCTCCTTTCACTCCCTCTTCTCCTACACTACTTGTCAGAATGTCCCCTGAAAGTACTTTTCTCTGTCTATCTCCATGCCTTCCTTCACAGTCCCTTCATGCTCACCTATTACCTGCCCACTCCTGACTCCATCCTCTGAGACCCTTGTGGTTAAGGGACCGAACTAGGACTCAGAAGATTTGGGTTCAGTTCCCAGCTCTGCTGCAGACTTACTGTGTAACCTTAAGAAGTCACATACATTGAGATTTTCAGAGCAGTCAAAAAGATTTACCACATTCCTTATTTGAATGAACAGTGGCTAAATCTCTAAATTCCTCAGACTGCTTTGAAAATCTTAACCTTCATCTTTCTATGCTTCAGTTCCACATCTATAAAAGAGAGATGATGATTCTTTCTACTAACCTTTCTCTGTCTTGTCTATTTAGACCATAAGCTTCTAAAGGCAGGGACTATCTATACCAGGGGTTCCCAAACTTTTTCCCTGCATTACTCCATTTTGAGACTGTTTCCTGTAACCCCAGACAGTAACAAAGCAACATAGTGACCAAGGAATTTACACACTAGGTGTGCTATTTAATGCTTTCTAATATGATACATGGGCTTGTGTGTTGTGATACAGCCTCTTGAAGTCTGGTAGCATGGTAGAAATTGCACATCTAATTTCCTAAGTGACATCAACAGTAGATTGATACCAAGACTTGATGGACACAAGTGCGCTGAATCCAGCTTCACAGTTCACACAAATATGTGCTCACAAATGGCACCATCAGTTTCAAAGAGAGTGCTGAGAGTGCAAGATATTTATTCTTGACAGTGAAACAGAACCCAACAGAGAAAGTTGGGTACATGTTCCTTGAAAGAATCAACTTCAAGAAATGTCAATGAGCTGTTTGATTTAATCTGCTGGCAAATCCATGACATCAGCCTTGCACTGAAAGGGGTTTTGCACCCAATTGTACTTTGTCATGTCCATGTCAGGGGAAAAACAATGCAAATTATTTCTCTAGATGGCTGAGATACTGAGCCATCACCTCTGTGGGAGGCTGAATAATTTCACTGTCAGCCAGGAAACTGCAAAGCTGCAGGAGGATTCATAGTTTGTCTTCACTAGATTATTCTTCCAGAAAACAATTTTCTTCATGAATCCTGTGATTCGATCACTCAGCTGAAGGATGTGGGTGTTCTTTTCTTGCAGATCTATATTCAATTCATTCAGTTTCCCAGATACACCTGTGGCATAGGCAAGAAGGCACATCTTCCTCTGATCACAGAAAATTGACAGATTCACTCTTTTTTCCGTTCATTGCATAGGCACACAGCTCATCTCTCAGTTCAAAAAATCATATTAGTACTTTTCCTCTTGAGAGCCAGTGAGCTTCCATGTGGAATAACACTGTGTTATGTGTCGGACCCTATGTCTTCAGACAGAGGCTGAGTCTTGATGTAGTTCCTAATAGATGAGGTCTGCTACAAGCTCTGAACTCAGAGCTTTAGATGCCAGTTGTTCACTGTGAATCATGCAATGAGTCCTCACATCAGATGGAACAACTATCTTTACCAATGCATGCAGACCTGCTTTGTGGCCTGCCACAGACGGAGCTGCATCTGTGCTCTTCATGTGATTACATGTGATATTTTTGTTTTAGGTGCAGCCATGTAGCACATCAAACATTCCTTGTGCTGTCTCATGTCCAGGAAGAGGGAGATAGACCAGAAGGTCTTTGAGAATTGCACTTTCCTATGTTTTCTTGGCTTTTGTGAAAAAATGTGCACCACGACCTGCAGTGCTCACATCAACTTGAAGAGCAAAAGCATCCATGTTTTTCAGACAGTCTACCAGTGTGTTTTCCTGATCTGCTCCTATCACTTCACTCCTTTGCTTCATGTGTTGTTAAAGAGTAATATGACTTTAAATTTGTTTGCCTTGGTTTCCCCACACATTTTTTCCAGACAAAATTAAAGTCTCTCCAACTGTGTGAGGCTTCTTGACCTGTGTGATGTGGTAACACCTCACGTGAAGCCTTCTGAGCTCAGTCAGAGATGGACATGGCTTCCTTGAATTGCATTTGTTGACATGAAAGTACTTTGTTCTGATGCAAGAAAAATGACCTTCATTTTCCTATGTGTTCCTTTTGAAGGGTTCCCAAGTATCATTTAAGTTTATTAGGCTTCATGCTTGAACTAGATAACACTGTGTGAGATAGCAGGCACTTTCTTTGATCTTGACCAAAAGACTGGTGAAGCCCCATACTCAAAGGAAATCTAATCAATCTGTGAGTAGGTTTCTTGCACTCTTGTGTTTCATTCATTACTTCCTCACTAGGCTTACTGCTGGAGGTTGCAGCAGATACTTTGTGCAAAAATGAGTAAAATGTGCCTCTTATCACAAATTAGAAAGAGGAATTCATAGCTGAGCAAATGAGACCATGACTTAGGAAGGCCTGTGTGGTGAACATAAGAACTGCTATACTGGGTCAGACTAAAGGTCCATCTAGTCCAGTATCCTGTCTTCCGACAGTGGCCAATGCCAGGTGCACCAGAGGGAATGAACAGAACGGGTGATCATCAAGTGATCCATCCCGTCGCCCATTTCCAGCTTCTACCAGGGGAGCACAGAGACAGTGACTTACGGTGATTCTTTATCCTTGAGTGCCAACAGTGTACTCAGGGTGGCATAAAAGAAGAAGATACGGGCTCTACCTTAAGGAGCTTACAAGCCACAGCAGATTCCCATCTCAGACAAGGCTAGCACAGGCTCCTACTAGCTAAAGGAGTGAGGATGCTCTGTTGATAAGGCTGTTGCCCACAGATAAGGATCATCTGGATTCAAATCCTTCAGTGGGATGTTTGCACAATAGGATGGTGCAAATGGCCAAACTGGTATCCAAATAGCAACCTCCGCACAGCCAATTTGTCCGGACCCACTCCATAAATGTTGTGCCAAGAAGCTGCCATTTTGTAGATCAAAATGATGTTTGCATTAGCTTCTTCCATTCCTACTTGTTTGCTACTTTTCTGCCAGATTTCTAGTCAAAAACTTGGTCTAGTGTGTAAGATATTTCACATTTGGTTTTCTGTTCTGAATGCTAAACTGGTGATGAAATCATGAACATATCATTGGTAAACACTAAGTCACACAAGTGACTAACTGGAAGTATTCATTTTACTATGTCTTCTGAGAAGACTAAAGAGAGAGAGAAGGAGGGAAAATACACTTTTCTTCTTCAGACCCATGTGATCTCAAAGGCCTCAATTCAGCACAGCACTTAAAACATGTGCTCAAATCCCATTAAGTTCATCTGTTAAAAACCCAATAGCCTTACATGTGATTAAAATTTCCCTCTCCACTTCAACCTATAAAACCACTCCAGATATTTGTTACAATTTCCTACATACATAGATCAAAATAAGTATTATTCAGTCTAGATTACTTTTACTTCAGATTAAGGAAAAACATGGAAAGGGTAAAAATCCTGGCCCAACTGAAGTAAATAGAAATTTTGGAATTGACTTCTGTGTGGCTAGTATTTCACCCTAAGTCTTCCTGAGAAACAATATATAATGACTCTTAACATTCTGCAACAGAGCTGAAACACAAAATGGAAGCTGCTCCTGAAACACACAGTGTCACCTCTGTATTTAAAACTGTGCAGCACACAGAAGAAGAACATAAGAATAGCCATACTGGGTCAAACCAAAGGTCCATCTAGCCCAGTATCCTGTCTTCTGACAGTGGTCAATGCCAGGTGCTTCAGAAGGAATGAACAGAACAGGTAATCATCAAGTGATCCATTCCCAGTCGCTTATTCCCAGCTTTTGGCAAACAGAGACTAGGAACACCATCCCTATCCATCCTGGCTAATAGCCATTGATGGACCTACTCTCCATGAATTTATCTAGTTCTTTTTTGAATCCTGCTATAGTCTTGGCCTTCACAACATCTTTTGGCAAAGAGTTCCACAGGTTGACTGTGCGTTTGTGTGAAGAAATACTTCCTTTTATTTTTTTTAAACCTGCTTCCTATTAATTTTATTTGGTGACGCCTAGTTCTTGTGTTATGGGAAGAAGTAAATAGCACTTCCTTATTTACTTCCTCTACACCAGTCATGATTTTACAGACCTCAATTATATCTCCCCTCAGTAGTCTCTTTTCCAAGCTGAAAAGTCCCAGTCTTATTAATCTCTCCTTATATGGAAGCAGTTCAATACTCCGAATCATTTTTGTTACCCTTTTCAGAACCCTTTCCAATTTCAATATATCCTTTTTGAGATGTGGTGACCACATCTGCATTCAGTATTCAAAATGTGGGTGTACCATGGATTTATATAGAGGCAATATGATATTTTCTGTCTTTCTTAATGATTCCTGACATTCTGTTCACTTTTTTGACTGCCGCTGCATATTGAGTAGATGTTTTCAGAGAACTATCCATAATGATTCCAAGATCTCTTTGTTGAATGGTAACAGCTAATTTAGACCCCATCATTTTATATCACTCCTTCTTTTACTTTGTTTGGCTACGGTGGCACTTTTTTTGGTTCTCTTATTATGTTTCTTAATTTGGGGCATACATTTAAGTTGAGCCTCTATTATGGTGTCTTTAAAAAGTTTCCATGCAGCTTGCAGAGATTTCACTTTTGGCGTTGTACCTTTTAATTTCTGTTTAACTAACCTCCTCATTTTTGTGTAGTTCCCCTTTCTGAAATTAAACACTATGGTGTTGGGCTGTTTTTCGGACCACAGGGATGTTAAATTTAATTATATTATTGTCACTATTACCAAACAGTCCAGCTATATTCACCTCATGAACCAGATTCTGTGCTCCGCTTAGGACTAAATCAAGAATTGCCTCTCCTCTTGTGGATTCCAGGAACAGCTGCTCCAAGAAGCAGTCATTTAAGGTGTCAAGAAACTTTATCTCTGCATCCATCCTGAGGTGACATGTATGCAGTCAGTATGGGGATAGTTGAAATCCCCCATTATTATTGAGTTTTTTATTTTAATAGCCTCTCTAATCTCCCTGAGCATTTCACAGTCACTATCACCATCCTAGTCAGGTGGTCAGTAATATATCCCTACTGCTATATTCTTATTAGAGCACGGAATTACTATCCATAGAGATTCTATAGTACAGTTTGGTTCATTTAAGATTTTTACTTTATTTGATTCTACACTTTCTTTCACATATAGTGCCACTCCCCCAGCATCACAACCTGTTCTGTCCTTCCAATATATTTTGTACCCTGGTGTTACTGTGTTCCATTGATTATCCTCATTCTACCAAGTTTCTGTGATGCCTATTATGGCAATATGCCCATTTAATACGAGACACTCTAGTTCACCCATCTTATTATTTAGACTTCTAGCATTGGTATATAAGCACTTTCAAAACTTGTCACTTTTTAGCTGTCTGCCATTACATGATGTAATTGAATAGGACTCTTTCATTTGACTGTTTCTGATCAGATCCTACCTCTATTTTATCATTTTCCATCCTCCCCTCCTTACTGGGACATAGTGAATCTCCATTAATAAATCCTCCCCTTAGGGATGTCTCTATCCGAACAGACAGACATCCCGTTTTAGTTACATAGCTACGAACACCACAATGTACTCTTTTTATAGAGCAGGTTTCTGGGGGAAATAATCGAGGGAGAAGTTAACAGCTTTTACATCATTACTACATTTGACAATTTGTCCCAAACTTTTCCTGTCGCAGATAATGGAATCTGCCCACGTCACCCCCCCATTCCTGCATAGTTGGCTCAACAGAGGAGTTTGGGTTGCAAGTGGAGCTGGGGATAGAACTGGGGATGGGGGAGGAGCTGGGCAAGAGGCAGAGTTGGTCTGGTGGCGAAGAGGGAATGAAGGCAGAGCTGGGCTGTGGGTCGAGCAGGGACTGGGGCTGGGGTTGGGAGCCGGGCCACAGTTGAGAGCCGGGGCCACAGCCAGGAGAGGAGCTGGGAGTGAAGCCGCAGCCAAGGGCCAGGACCAGAGCTGTGGCTGGCATAGGTGCTGAAACTAGCAATCTGAGGGGTGCTGCAGCACCCCCTGACTTGAAGTGGTTCCCATCACATACAGGGTTTACAGTTTGGTTCAATGGCACTCAGCACCCTCACTATAAAAACTGTTCCAGCACTCCTGAGGGTGGGGCTAGGGTGACACTCCTTCCTTGGCCCCTGTGCGTGCTGGCCCAGGCCGCACTGCATTCCCTGAATGTTCCTCTGCACCCCCATAGGGGTGTGCATGCCATAGTTTGGGGACCACTGACATATGAGGTCAAATTTCAATACTGGGCATCTAAGGTGTACCTGCAAAATGTGTACAAGTAAACATAACAGGTAAGTGTATATTCAAAATACACAAAGTTTTTTGTGTCTCATGAATCACAGGAATAGATTTTAGAGTCTGAAAAATGTTTACTGTATCTAAGTTTGTCTTTTTATTTACTAATGGTGCCAGCCTCAGAATTTCACATTGCACAATTTTCATGAGAATAGACAGGGTAAAACTGGGAAATAAGGAGTTGTGGAAGGTTGTTTTAGCCACTGGTGTTGCATTAGCTTTCCGCTGTGTTAATCTGACTTTTCAATTCCTTTTCTCCTGGGCTGCACTTACATATTATCTCTTTTTTATTTCAGTACTTTGTATGTTATTCTTTCATCTACTAATTGTTTCTTTACTTTTGGGATCCCTTTATGATGTACCTGCCTTGCCTCTGCTCTAACATTTTAATTTCCTAGCCACCTAATGAATGCCTTCTACTTCCTCTATTTGCGGTCTCATCAATCTCTCTTATCTTGCCTATTTTATTGCATTCCTTGGTTAAATAAGACCTTGTGGCCAAAACATTTGGGCTAATACATTCTGTTTGCAAAATATTTGTTCTTTAAAATAACATGTCTATATAAATGAGGCAGAGGAAGGACGTATTAATGCACAGAGGGAATAATGCAACTTAGAATCTGAGGAAGCTTTCCACTCACTGATGGTAGGCAGACCCAGTGTATTCTACTTTTCCCTAACAAATTTCCATTACTATGGACATTGTTAGTTCACTTGCACAACCCAGGATATTATTTCACAGTATTTGCAATGTAGCTTGCTTCATTTCTCAGGCAGGTTACTGTGCAGAGACAGAATTTCTTGGGTGCCACCCACCTGCCTCAACTGGTGGGGGAAGTTGATAGGGTCAGTGATGACAGGGGACAATCCCAGCAGGGAAGGATGTGCTTGAGAAGGGACTCTAAGTAGCTTCTCCCCCCAGAAGTCTTTGGCTCCTATTGGCCAGCTGGAGGGAAGGGGTGCTGATTGGCCAGCATTCCCCAGCTCTCAGGATTTGACCTGATGCCTCTATAGTGGCTGGGAAGGGCCCTCTGTTCCTGGGTAGCCTCAGCCCTCCCACCCCTTCCACTGTTCTCTGAGGAGGGGGACGGGGGTCATGTGGTTCTGCTACCAGGTGGCCCTGTGGGAGATGGGTCTGTTGCTTTGGCTCCCACTCTTCTCCCTGCACATGGAAGGAGAGACCATGGGCGTACTGTGGCTGCCAGGGGAGCAGAGTGCTCCTTGTGTCATGCTGCACCACCCCCATTTCTGGGAGGGGGGGCTCACGAGGCTTTGGCCAAGAGTACAGGTGGACTGCAGGTGCCTGCTCCAGGAGTTGCTCTGCAGGAGCCAGGCAGAATGCTTGGTCCCTTCCCCCCACCCTACCCTTGGGGCAAAGCAGCAGGCATAGGTGGTAGGGGTACCCTCCCACAGGGACCCAGCCCTGTCCTAATGGAGGAACTGAGAGTGCTGGCTTCAGAGGTGGGCGAGGGTTCACCCAGACAGCTTTGCCAGGGAATTGTGGGCCTGAGATCGCAGCCCCATGGGGAAGGATGTGCTCCATCTTTGCAGGAATGGAGTTTGGGTGAGGCTCAATGGCCTGCCACAGGCGCCAAAGAGAATCACACACTGAGGGGAGCAGCTGGGCAGGACATGGGACCTTGGCAGGGACAGTGCTTTTTTCAGGATAGTGGTGAACTGGAAGAATTCCTGAGATGAGATTGTGAACCCCTCATACAGGAGGTCCATAGGATGGATTCAGGGTCTGAGTTCAAGGTTAGCTAGGGTCCAAGCCTCACTGAGGTGGACAAGGATGCCAAAGAATGGATGAGTCACCCTGGACCTGCGCCTCACTTCCATAACCTGCCAAGAATTCAACAGGCATCCTCAGGATGCAGCAGGGAGTGGGGGGAGGTGAGAGTTCACCAGCAGGTTGCAGATAATGAAGGAGGGATTGCAAACCTTGGCACTTGGGGAAGGGTGGTGGCCCAGGTCCCTCCTCCCTCAGAATGTACCACCTAAAGGATATGGGGTGACCTGGCAAAGTCACTGGCATTGGTGGCCCATAAGTTGGATAGTCTGCCTGACAAGAGTGGGCTCCTCTCAGATGAGGAAGTAACACTGTCAAAGTTTAGGAGTGGGACTCAGATCTCACACTGGAATATGGAGCAATTAGAGAGGGACTTCACCCTGGCTCCAGAGGGCATCATTCCTAATGAAACACAGGCAGGAGACAAGGCAGCTAATGCCCATAGAGCTTATGCAGGATCTAATCACTTACTCAAGAATCATCTGTCTAAAGGGGCTCAGGAAAAGATTTGGAAGAGGGAATTTGTGGATTTATTTACCTTGTTGTTCAGGGACCAGCAGACAGAAGAAAGGGGCAAAATGCACAAAAATGAGGACAAACCCCACAAACCTAAGATACCTCCAACTCTTGAGAACTTGTCTGCAGCCTTTCGCATTTATGTGAGTATAATTTGTGTGAGCAACCCAAGAGGCTTATTTCCTTATTCCAGTATAGAACTTAATAGTGAGGGCTTGTGCTACATGGTTGGACTGCATGGTTAAGATATGACCAAGAATTTACACAAAGGGCAGCAAAGGAACCTGGGGTAAAACAGATCGGGAATTTTGACTGGAGCATATGACTTCTTATCACCTTGTCCAGCTGGTATTTACAGACAGCAGGTGAACAATGCCAAAGCCTTGTAATCAAAAGGCAGCTATAAAAGCCAATGTGTGCTTTTGCATTTAATGATGAGAAAGGTTTTCAATCCCAGTGCAGGTACAAATGCCGCTGTATGAGGTGTAGTGGTCAGCAGAGTGCACTTCTCTGTTGTAGGGGGGAAAAAGCGGCTCCAATAGGGCAGTAGGAAAGGGAGGTCTGCAAGGTTAGTGTTTCAGGAGATGCTACAGACGGAGGCAATCATGGAAAAGGCTCCTTCTCCAGTCAAGATACAGGTTTACAGGGGAAAAAAAGATGCAGCTTATTTATGGAACAGATTTTCAGGTGGTTTTCAAAGCCCAGGTGAGGGTATGAGGTGCCACTCTTAGGCAGAGAGCTTGAAATCAGAATGCCAAACCCATGAAACAAGACACAGAAATTGGGCTTGTTTTTGGCTTAATTGGCTTGTGAGTTGTTTGTTGGCTACTTTTTGCTTGTAGCTTGTTTGACTTGTAGCTTGTTGCTTTTTTTTGATTGACTCCCGGCAAGCAAGGGAAAGGGGAGGGCAATTGGGGGCAAGGGGAAAGCAGGGGCAAGGCTGGGGAGAGAGTCAGGGGTGCACAGCAGACCCACCACAGTCTCAGACTGCACGCTGGGGGCGTGAGGGTGGGGATCTAGTCACATAGACTGTTGGGGTTGTTAGGGATTGGCTTGTTTAGGCCTTGTTTTGAAATGGGATTAGCTTGATTTTTGACTTATTGTGAAAGTCGGGGTGCTTATTTACCATGTGAAAGTTAGCAACTAAATCCGTTAAAGGCTTCGAGCCTAAACTAAGGGCAAAGATTACCTTGAAGGTGGCAGCAGGGAGAGTGGCAAGCCCTATCTGAGGGAATTGCACGTATCTCCCTGGGGTGCAGTTCTGAAGAAGGCAAAGGCTTATCCATCACCTGTTCTATCCGAGTCAGGGCTCATCGATAAATGATTATATTGACCCCCAGCTGTTCAGTGAGATACTTGTCATGTGATACTGTGCTAGCCATGGTTAGGGAATGCGGCCCTGAGGCAATGTTAGCAAAATGTGACATCAAGTCTGCATTTCAGTTGCTACCAGTTCATCCCAGGGACTTTGACGTGCTTAGGTTTCAGTTTGAAGATCATTACTATTTTGATAAAGCCAAGCCTGTGGTGTTCTCTGTGTAATGTGCCACTTGGAAAAGATTCAGCTCCATGTCGGAGTGGGTGGTGATGTGTGAGACTGGCCTGCATCACTCACTGCACTGCCGTGACAACTTATTTGTAGGAAGATTAGTGACAGGCAACTGCAAGTACATGCTTCAGGAATTTCAGAACCTAGCTGAGCACCTCGAGGTCCTCCTTGTGATGGAAGAAGAAGAACTAAAAAAAAGCCAGAAGGCCCTGCCTAAAGTTTAACATACCTGGGCATTGACCAGGACTCAGTTCAGAGTGTCTCTATGTTATCTACAGAGAAGTTGCAATCAGTCAGGGTTCTGATACAGGCTTTCAAAGGAGCAAAGAAAATTACTCTGCGGGAACTACAGGTGATCATGGGGCACCAAAACTTTGCTTGCCAGTCAGGCATTTTGTACCCATCTGGCATCTGCCTCCGGAGTGTGAAAACTCTACCATTTTATCAGAATGACAAGGGAAATGAAAGAAGACTTAGAAGTGTGGGAAAGGTCCCCGGAAGATTTTAATGGGAGTTTAACATGGTATTTGGAGATGTTGCTCAAGATCAAGCTGTAGGTACAGTCCGATGCCTTGGGAAGCATAGGTTTAGGGGTTTACTTTCAAGTAGAGGGGTATGCGCAGAGGTGACCAGAAATCTGAATGGCTCTCAATATTACAAGGGACATCACCTTCCTCAAGTTTTTTCCTATATTAGTGGCAGTCACTATTTGGGAAGAAAACTTTCAGAATAAAAATGTCCATTTCTGGTGCAATAACACAAGCTGTGGTTCATACTGTAAACCAGGGGTAGGCAACTTATGGCACGTGTGCCAAAGGTGGCACGCGAGCTGATTTTCAGTGGCACTCACACTGCCCGGGTCCTGGCCACTGGTCTGGGGGGCTCTGCATTTTAATTTAATTTTAAATGAAGCTTCTTAAAAATTTAAAAAATATTATTTACATTACATACAACAATAGTTTAGTTATATACTATAGATTTATAGAAAGAGACCGTCTAAAAACATTAAAATGTATTACTGACACACGGAACCTTAAATTAGAGTGAATAAATGAAGACTCAGCACACCACTTCTGAAAGGTTGCCGACTCCTGCTGTAAACCGACACTTGGCCAAGACTGCACTGGTAATGAGGCTGTTGGGGGCTTTCATTTTACACTGCCTGAGGCTTAACATCCTTTTTCACACAGTGCATGTCTCAGGAGCAAAAAATGGTGTTGTCAAGGCTCTCTCTCAATTTCAGGACAACAGACTCTTGGAACTCACTTCGCTGGCCAGCAGGAGTTCGGTGATACAGAACAGGGACATCCCTGACAATTGTTTGGAAGTTTTCAGGGATGATGGCATACCTTTGTCAGATGAAGATGTTGATATATGGCTATGGGATGTGAGGGAATGGAATGAGGCAGGCGTTGTGATATCAAGCAGCATGGCTGGGGCTCCCTGCAGCCGGTTTTCAGGGCAGTTAAGAAAATAAAATGAACATTTCCGAGAAGTGAAAGACCTGGAGGCCTTGGGATAGGGTGAGACATCGTGGCTCTTGCAGGAAGAGGTCCCCACCCTGATGCACCCACTGTCCCCCTCGAGGTGGGGAGAGTGCTAGCTCTTGAAAGAGCTGAGGTTTGTGTGTAGGCTGAGGAAAACCTACCTTGAATTATGAGATATATGGTATGGAGCCCTGTAACCTTCCAACTGGAACCAATTAAACACCTGGCATAGGAGAATATGGGTAGTGCCCCTCCCATGTTAAAGTTTAATAAAGTTGCAGCCTGCTGCTTAAAATCTATCCTTGTGTCTGTCCTCATCTTTCTGCTGTGTTTGCAACAAAAACAGATAACAATAAGCTTCACTGGAGTGAGACCTGGGCTGTATCACTGTTTCATTATCTGGAATTGTTGTCCTGGAAGCATTAATCAACTGGAATGATCCACTAGAGCGAGCTAGAGGGCAATATATCTCTAGGGTGCATATGGTAAATGGTTATTATTTAAAGTGCTCTACTGTGTAAAGTGTCTGTGTAAAAAATGGACCCATCTTATGCAGTGCATAGGCAACGTGTTCAGTTTCATCTGCTGAATTTAGTGAAAATAAATGTTCTTAGTACTTTTCAATTCTGTGAGCTCTGCAGGCTGATAAAAGAGAATGAGCAAGCTAGATTCTCTTTCTTCTTGTGCATAATCCACAGGTTTGTTTATTAAGTTAATTGGGTATGCCTGGGCAAACTTACTAAAGACAATTTGGTTGCATAGGTATAAATTGAGTTATAATTTAGCCTGCAGGACCTTTATTACTAGTGATGATGTACCTGTCAGAAAGAACCAGATTTCCACTCAGATCCTAGGACTGACAACTAAAAAGTCATCATTTTACTTGTAAACAGAGCATATTTGATACAGAATTTATTTAGAAAGTAATAAGCATGAAACCCCAAAATGCCATTTTTACAGAAAATAAATGTACTTCAAGCAAATATATACCTGGTCTGTCAAACTCCTCATGCTTGTGAATCCAAATAATCAGAAATAAGAAGGTACTTTAGAAGATATACAAAATAAGGAAAAGGTCAAGTGGGAGCTCCTATTTATAACAAATTTAAAACTAATAAAAGGATATGTGATGAGTTTTTACCTATCTTATAATTAATCTGTGGAATTCTGTCTCAAAATATATCATCATGAGAAAGAACTTAGTAAGATTAAAGAAAGGATTAGACCTGCATATGGTTAACAAGAATATCTGCAGTTATAATATATAGGATATAGACGGTCTTGCTTCAAGATATAAGCAAATATTAACAGCTTGAGGTTAGGAAGGAATTTACAGCATGGGTTATTTTTTTTACAATAGTCTCGTATCAGGGTTTTTTACACTTTCTTCGGATGCATCCAGTAATAGCCACTGTTGGACTATTAAACAGGATATGAAACAGGATGGATTAGGAAAATAATTGAAATGCAAATACAAGCCCAATTAAAATTGATGGATTAAATTAGGGTTTCTTCTTGCTGATTTAAATCATGACAAAATTGGTGATTTAAATTGCTTTGATTTAAACCATTCCACTCTATATAGACTCCAAGGATTATAGGAAAAATGAAACTTGCTAGTATTGATGGGATAAATTGGTGAAATGGTGAATCAAAACTACAGAATATAGAACTTGATGGGAAGGATTTGTTAAGGCAACAGACTGAATTGTCTCAAATGAGCCAGGGATACATTGATTTTTAGTATGTGTTTCCACATATATAAGTCACTCCACGAAGAATGGTAGGGAACTGTGCAGTCCTTATAGCACAACTTTATCATGCTCTCACATCAATTAATCATTTTTTATTGAAATTTTAAAAGTTTGAAAACTGTATATAAGTGTGAGATGATTAGCTGTCCTGTTTTGTGGATCAGGTTTCCAAAATACTGACTCATAAAGAACCATGAGAACCTTGTTGTTTGCCTGGGGCTCATAACATATGGCTAAACACCATGAAAAGCAGCTTTATCCTGACAGCTGTATCACTACCTGAGAGAGTGCTGGCAACAAAGCCACCCATTTCCAAGCAACACTGAAGCATTCACCATTCGTTATGATGTCTGCGCTTAATCACTGTTGCCCACTGCTTACTGTTTGTGCCCCAACTGTTGTCTATAATACTTCTATCGAGAACACATTATTTTAAAATATCTCTTTTCACTAAAAACTAAATAAATACCTAGCCATAATTATATCAAGAGAGCAGATTTCAAAGAATGGCTATGTACAGTAACTTGTTCTTCGAAATGTGGTTCACACATGTATTCCACTCAGGTGTGTGCGCACTCAGCATGCCTAGAGAATTTTCTGTAGCAATACCTGTTAGGGCAACACATGTGCTGTGTGCCTCCTTCTGGCCCCTTCCACGGCTATTTAATGTCAGTGTCACCCCAATCTCCATTTGCACCAGAATATGAGGCCAGAGACTCCAATGCAGAGGTGTCAGAGAGAGGATTGCGGAATGTGTGTGAACCACATCTTAAAGAACTCTATGAACTGCTCAAAGAAGAAAGAATATCAGGGTTGGAAGGGACCTCAGGAGGTCATCTAGTCCAACCCCTTGCTCAAAGCAGGACCAATCCCCAACTAAATCATCCCAGCCAGGGCTTTGACAAGCCTGACCTTAAAAACCTCTAAGGAAGGAGATTCCACCACCATCTCCATAGGTAACCCATTCACCACCCTCCTAGTGAAAAAGTTTTTCCTAATATCCAACCTAAACCTCCCCCACTGCAACTTGAGACCATTACTCCTTGTTCTGTCATCTGCTACCACTGAGAACAGTCTAGATCCATCCTCTTTGTAACTCCCTTCCAGGTAGTTGAAAGCAGCTATTAAATCCCCTCTAATTCTTCTCTTCTGCAGATTAAACAATCCCAGTTCCCCTCAGCCTCTCCTCATAAGCCATGTGCTCCAGCCCCCTAATCATTTTTGTTGCCCTCCACTGGACTCTTTCTAATTTTTTCCACATCCTTCTTGTAGTGTGGGGCCCAAAACTGGACACAGTACTTCAGATGAGGGTTCACCAATGTCGAATAGAGGGGAATGATCACATCCCTTGATCTGTTGGCAATGCCCCTACTTATACAGCCCAAAATGCCGTTAGCCTTCCTGGCAACAAGGACACACTGTCAACTCCAGCTTCTCGTCCACTGAAACCTCATAGTCCTTTTCTGCAGAACTGCTGCCTAGCCACTCGGTGCCTAGTCTGTAGCAGTGCATGAAGTTCTTCTGTCCTAAGTGCAGGAATCTGAACTTGTCCTTGTTGAATCTCATCAGATTTCTTTTGGTCCAATCCTCTAATTTGTCTAGGTCCCTCTGTATCCTAGCCCTACTCTCCAGCATAGCAATCCACTCCTCCCAGTTTAGTGTCATCAGCAAACTTACTGAGGCTGCAGTCCATGCCATCCTCTAGATCATTAATGAAGACATTGAACTAAACCGGCCCCAGGACCGAGTCTTGGGGCACCCAGGACCGACCCTTGGGGTCAGTTCACACATGTATTCCATTCAGGTGACTTCCAAGCAGCTCAGGTAGCAAGTGAGGCTTGGATCTAACTGAATAGTGATCACAAAACTCTCTCTCTTAAACTGGCACCATACCTGGAAGCAATCTGATGACATAGTGCTGAAAAGGTATGTATGGAAGACCATGTAGCGGCCTTACATATGTCTGTGTTAGACTGTGTTCTTGTGGACTGAGCTAAGAGCCCTTCTGGAGAAGGAAGTTATGCTACCCAATAGTCTGTTGTGATGCAAGTTGCAATCCACCTGGAAATAGCCAGTGCTTAAACTGCATAACCTTTCTTTCTATCAGCACATGAAACAAAAAGGCAAAGGAGATGCTCACAAGGGCTTGGTTTTGTCTAAACCTAATAGAACTAATGCTCTTCTCTTGTCTAACTTATGAAGATGCTGTTCCTCACTACTGGAGTGCAGCTTTGGGAAGAATACAGGTAAGTATCATTTGGTTCAGATGAAAGGATGATACAGATTTTGTCAAAAACTTAGGAGGTGGCCTTAAGGCCACCTTATCTTTGAAGAACTGGGTATACAGAGGGCCTGACATAAGGGCCTGAATTTCTCAAGCTCTTTCGAGTGAAGTTATTGCAGTGAGAAAAGCTATCTTTTGAAAAAGGTCAGCCAGATAGCAATTAGCTAAAGGTTCATATGGCGGGTCCAGTGTTGCATTTAAGTCATACATAGGAACAGGAGGTTAGAGACGAATAATACCTTTGAGAACCACCATTGGATGAGACTGTGGCAGATCTCAAACTTCATTGCACGTGACACCCTTTCTGACATCAAAAATTACTATATGACCTCAGGAGGTGGGACCAAAGCCTGAGCCCACCCCAGGACTCCAGCCCCAGGGGAAAGCTGAAGCCCAAGGACTTCTTCCCTGGGCAGTGGGGCTTGGGCTTCGGCTTCATCCCCGGGTGGTGGGGCCTGCGTTTCGGCTTTGGCCTCAGCCCTAGACCCCAGCAAGTCTAACACTAGCCTTGTGACCCACTTTGGGGTCCTGACCCACAGTTTGAGAACCCCTGGATTAGAGAACACCAACTTTCCCTCATTGGAGATCACCAAGGTTGCAGCTAAGCTGACTTGCAGGGAACTGAAAGTAAGAGCTAAAATCCTGTCTTTCTCACAGAAATAGGCATCTCAGTCCAGGCTACAGAGAGGTGCCTAACTCTGCTAGCAATTTTCAGCTGTGAACCCTCCCCTGCAGTTAGGTACCTATGCTGTTTCTACAAGAATCCCCAGGTGCAGGTGCTTCTTCATAGTTTTCAGCCCAGTTCAAGTTCCCCCTCCACCTGAAATGGGTAAGAGATTTGAATAGGGACTTGCCACCTCTCAGGTGAGTGCCCTACCACCCATTGGGTTATGTGTAAGGTTAAGTTGTTTTTTTTTAAATCAGGGTTAGAAAGGACCTTAGTAGGTCATCTAGTCAAACCCCCTGTTCAAAGCAGAACCAATGCCCAATTTTTGCCCCCAATCCCTAAATGGTCCCCTCAAGGATTTAACTCACAACCCTGGGTTTAAGAGGCCAATGCTCAAACCACTGAGCTATCCCTCCCAACTTTGTTGATGCAGAATTAAGATTGCCAAACACTGGTCTTCCCCTGGTCTGTGAATTGCTCCAGAGCTAAGGCAGAAGATAGGTGTCTGGATGCCTAGCAGGAGGCAGCAATGCACACGATCAGAAACAGAAACATGGGTTTCAAGGGAACGTGTACAGCAGGAACTTAGGTGAGAATTTTGTGCATTGCAGTGGTGCCAAAACTGAGACTTAGGCATCCAAGTCTGTTTTAGGTGCCTAATTCCTTTTGTGCACCCAAGCCTTAAGCACTTAAAGTCCAATGGGAATTAGGCACCTAAATACCTGTAATCTAGCCCTAAGTCTCCAAGTGCCTGAGTCACTGAAAATGGAACTTAGGCACTTATCTATTTAGGTGCTGGATAAAAAAAATTTAAGTATAATTATTCCCATTTTACAGATGGGGAACTGAGAACAGAGTGATAAGTGATTTACCCCAATACACACTGAGTCCCACTCTAATGCCTATATCACATGACCATTCTTCCTCTCTGAAGAGAATAAAGCTAATAAATGACAATCTTTCATTCTGCCAGTTTCATGGCTCTTGAAGACTCTTTCACTCCCCTGCTAGGGTTGCATGTTTGTCACTTTGGGATCTTAACTTTCTTGGCAATTTCTTTTGAGAGAGAGAGAGAGAGAGAGAGAGAGAGAGAGAGAGAGAGAGAGAGAAACATGGGCATAAAGTTACAGAGAATGAAAATTAAAAACAGCTGTTGAAATACTAAGTAAATCCTGTATTAGAATTTACAGAGGCCCAATATCAAGGTATTTTACTGTGATATAACTGATTTAGTACTAAATACTAAAGTACTAGTATTAAGTACTAGTATTCATAAAATTCATAAAATCAGCATCCTACCTGTACGATTCATTTATGTGAGGGAGTCTTCTTGGTAATGCTGTTCACGTATACCTGATCAGTTGATTATCTATGAGAAGAAAGAGAAGGCATTTTACTATTAAAGAGAGAGAGAATATTTTCTATGCAAAAATATGTCAGAGGCAACATTTATTGTTGGTGTAAGCAGACATAAAACACTGACTTTAATGCAGCAGCATCCACCTATACCACTGATGAATTTGGCCCTTCAAATTTACATACAAATCCCAGCATTTTTATTTAATTAAAAAAAAATTGGGAGAAATAATGAAAATTAGTGAAACACTAATGCTAGATCTTTTTGTCATGAGTACTGTACCACTGCAAGGAATAACCAATGAGTTTCAGAATGCACAGTTTACATTCATTATTTGTGCACTGAAGCTGGATGTCTTACAGAAAAAGCACTGTACTTAACTGTTACCCTTCCTCGGGTGGTAAACCTTTGCTTTCAGTGCCCGCATAGTGAATGACTAACCGATACAAGGCTCAGTGGGCAGATTGTCTTCCAGTAAGGAATAAAAAGTTACATATGAAACTATCGGCCTAGTCTAATTTACTTATAAAACCTTCTCATTAGATGCAGAATTAAATAAAACAAAATATTTTTACATTTAGCTCTAAGGGCACTCGAGATAGAGTATGGAATGTGTGGGTCTGTGGTGGTTGGGGGTGGGGCTGGGGGGCTGGACTAACAAATTAATAGGGTATTCTCGTGTTTAACTCCAGTCCAATAAATGGAGTTAAACACAACAGATAGAGCAAATTTAACTGAGGAAAGTGAATTGCATTTCTCTTTTTGTGTGTGTATGTAATAATTTAAATGTCATAAAACAGAATAAGGCAGAAATATATGTTTATGTTGAAGGCAAAGACTGGACTTAATTATCCAGATGACATGATGTAAAAAATACATTAAGGTGGAGCTCAGCAGTGCAGGAATATTATCTCTGTTTTACACAGAACAGAAATCAGGTGCCAGATTCATTCTGGGGATAATAGATTTAGTGGAGTTACACTGGGAATAAATTTGGCCAAGACGGCCTAAAAAATAGAAATTACAAAAGAAGCTTGAAAATATGAGCTGCCTTGGTGTTCTAGGCTACTTCACAGGGAATAGCTTTCTTCTTTCTTTCTAAGTATGCATTTGTCCTTTAAATACAGGAGCTTAACTGTGGGTGGAAACTTACTTATGTGATATTCAAACAAGAAACAAAACAAAACAGTGTTAATCATTATCTATTGCAGCTTGTTGGGTTTAAACGTGTTTCCTCCTACATTTCTCAGTTTCTGTTCCTTGATCATGCAGCAAAAGCATATGTCTACCTACTGCCACTGAATTTCACTCTGATTGATTTCAATAGGAAGAGTTCTACACATGCACTGATGGAGGACTGCCCCCAATGTCTCATTTCTGACATTAAAAAGTCATTTTCACCAAAAGCCAGAGTGGTGTCATAAACACAGAATTGTTAATCGGATCACAGATTTTAAGGCAAGAAGGAGTCATTCTAACCATCTTGTGTGACCCCCTGTATGACACAGGCCAAAGAACTTCACCCTATTATTTTTGCATCAGAGCATTATGGCCGAGGCAGGTCTGGGGCAGACAAAGAACACGGGCTACAGGGAAATAAAAATTCTTATCCGAGTAAAAGTATGTCCAACAATTAGCAACAGTAGTGCAAGCAGAGCAAATTACTGGCTATGTAAATTGCTGTTTGTTTAAATGCTTTCTTTTTCAAGAGAACCTCAGTGAGAGAGACTCTCTTCAGTAATTTATTCTTTGTACTTTCCCGAGTACATGTTGTACGTTCAGGCTTGCATTACTTGAGTGATTGTGGAGTTGTTCACTAAGAATACTGAACTATCAAAAAAAAAGTCACTGCTCTAAACAAGTTAATATAAAAACACAAAGCCCTGTTACTTGCAGTGGTGAACATTCCCCAAAACTCCTGGTAAAAGCGGTTTATGGAAAGCATCCTGATTCAATGCTAAAAGTCACTAATTCCTTAAGCAGATTAAACAACATGCTGTTTTAATTAAGAGAGACAGAACAATATTATCCTTGTAATCTAAAGCTCAGTAAAAACATTTCTATGTTAGTATATGAGAGGAACTGCTGGTAATGAATGTGATAAAGCAGTATCTGGCTTTCGTTTATATTGTTTTAAATAATTAAAGGAACTTCTTAGGCATCTCTGACTTGAAGCATTATTCTCCATGTCCAGTGAAGATAGGAAAAGCAGTAATGGGCTTAATCTGCAGCAAGAGAGATTTAGGTTAGATATTAGGAAAACCTTTCTAACTATAAGGATAGCTAAACTCTGGAATAGGCTTCCAAGGGAAGTTGTGGAATCCTCATTGCTGGAAGTTTTTAAAAAACAGGTTGGACAAATACCTGTCATGGGTACTTGGTCCTTCCTCAGCACAAGGAGCTGGATTTGGTGACCTCCTGAGGTCCCTTTCAGCCCTACATTACTATGATTTCCTTGAATACACCCTCAATTGGATACAAAGGAAGGAAATAAACTCATCACACTTAGCTCTAGTTTTGTTGGCATTTTGTAGGTCTGTTCTTGTACCTGATTTCTGAACATATGCTGTTAACACATTTTGGAACCAGATATTTTTCCTCAGGTCTTCAAAAAGGTGCTGCTGAGCCATAGCATGAATAAAAAACTGCAAAATGCCCTTCTGAAAAACCAATTTGCAACAGACAATCAAACTTTCAAACTGCTCTGGTCACCCAGCATGCCAAGCCAGTAACTTTGTTTCTGCTGCTCTCTCAAAGCTCTGCTCCACTCCATACAGGTGCTCATTAGGAATCCCAGTTCTATCGTCCAGCTGGAGGGCTCCTGTTTAATAATGAGGCTTGCTGGAGAGAAATATTAAAACTCTTCAAGGATGCAGCCAGAGCCTCTGTCTGGAATGAAGTAAATTCACCCTTTGATCAGCAGTCCAAATTTCATTTCTCTTTTCTAACTTTCCTTGAAGTGAAAGTGGATTATTTATGAACATAATCTGAATGAAATACAGCACTCACGTGAACCACCTC